>NC_040904.2:66058059-66361812 GCF_004126475.2 Phyllostomus discolor
TCATAATCCTCCATGCTTATTTCTAAACAAAATCACAATGAAAAATGTAGACTGGATTAATATAGGTTTTGATCTAGTATAACCTATTTCCAGTACTTCTATAAAAAACTGACTACTGTGTGTTTGCACCCCTCTATGTATTTTATTTATAACAATGTAAAAATATTTTTATAGTATTCACTTACTGAGACATGAAGTTTAATTACTAAAGTGAATAGAGATTATATCCAAAATGTTTTAAAAATATGCCTATTCAAAAACCATAATTTGTGCAAAAATCAAGTTAAAATACCTAAGATCATTCTTTTTTCCAAAGCTTTATTTTCTAAATTAAAAAAATGTAATTAACCTATAATAATATTATCAAATGGAATATGGAGATTTGTCTTACAACAACTTCGACAATGAACTGAATATGGTTCTATAAAGTAACTGAATTTATAATTTCCAATCCAGTTTCCAATCTAGTTAGACAGTGTTGTTTTCAGGAGTTATTATCCAGCTTATTTAGAGCCTGGATAAACATTACTGGTTTGGATCTGGTATTAGCTGAGAGAGAGAGAGAATGATGATAGATAGATAGATAGATAGATGATAGATAGATAGATACAGAAGCCAAGATGGTCTGTTAGAGTTTATGTCCATCTTCTTTTGAACTTGTGAGAACAGGAAGTTTCCACTATTAACCTTAGAAGATGTAAATATACCTCAAGTAGAAGAATGACTTAAGCATTAACAAGCCAGTTAAAAAGTCAAAAATAAAAAATTTTTACTCTAAGTTCTGAGGTTATATCACTAAATATTCATATCCTAAGTAATAATAGTTAATTTCAGTATAGTTATACTTTCTCTTATAAATATCTAATTTTAAAATAAATCTGAAATACACTGTACCAACAATGATGTCACCACTTCAAAAAATAAGTATTTATTAAATAAGAAAAGATTAAGCTAAATTACACAGGCTGTTTATTTTTGCCTTTGATATCCTATTAAATATAAATGTAATTTGTTAAGGGTCATAAACTATTTTATATCTAGAACAATGACTAATTTTATAAAATCTGAATTTGCATCATCATTCCTCAGCTGCAATAAAGAAAAAAAAGGAGGCATATTTAAAGAAAGACAAACTCCAGCCTCATGAAGTCCTTAGTCATCCTTTAGACAGGCTTTGGCATAAACTCAGATCATGTCCTAGTAAGATAATTTCTCTGGGGACGTATCATTCACTCAGCTTTGAAGGATTTATCTTAGAGATTCATCTGGCCTATTAACAATTCTAATTCAAAGAATTCAAACTAGAAAGCAAGCAAAAAGGAAACAATATTTTTTTTAAAAAACCCACTCTCAGCTTCCATTCAGAAACTATCTTCCCTCTTTTTATCCTTTACTATATGAGTTCCAATGTAGAACACAGCTACTAAAGACAGAGCCAAAATGTTATGTGATTAATTCTTATGTTTCTTTAAGTGCATAGCCAATGCTGTGCCATCCATAGTCTTTCAGCACACATTCACTGATGTTGAATAAAACTTGGTAAGTTAAATATTACATATGATGTTTTGAGCAACAAAGCCTGGTGGCACTAGATTTTTAATCAACTATTAAATTAATACATGTATATGAAAAACCTTGTATAAAAATTTATCAGATAATTCTAATTAATTCATTTTCCTGTGACATAAGCTTAAAATATGTTTATGACATTTACATCTATAAACAGAAAATAAATCAGGGTGAACCCCCCCATTTTACAAAGAGAAAGAAATACATAAATATTTTGGAATACCAACAGTCCATAACAGAAGCAGAGTATTAAATGTGATGAGAGAAATGTGTTAAAACCAACCATAATAAAAGAGCCACTTATAAAAGCTATTAACCAGAAAAGGTTCTAACATGAGAAAAAAATGGTAACTTTTGTTCAATTTAAATAACTAAACTTAGTATAAACTTTAGAGAACTATTTGATGCTTTTACTAATTAAAGGTGAATCATTCTCCTGTATTTGGCAAATCTGCGTTTTTGTTTCATGTTAATTTGCAGCAATCTTTCCTAACTCAGTATTTGCTTATTCTTCAGGGTATAAAAAAATCACCAGGTAGTCAGTGGTAGGGCAGCCAAAAGAAATAAAACACTAGCTCTATTAGATTCTGGCTTTCTTTCTTGAACTTTCCAAATTCACTCTGGTACATCGATTGTTATCAGTCTTTTCAGCTCCCTTCCAAGATGCCAGAAAGCATATACCTGCAAAGTTGAGGACAATGCATCCACCCTCTTTCATACTTTTAGGAAATCTCATGCAGAAAGGAATGCTCATGAATACCAACATCCTACCACAGTAAGACATTCTGATCTGAAAATATGAGGCATTTGGCAACTCTTCTAATCTGGGTGTGTTTACCTAATTCTCCACCACATGTTTCTGCAACCAATTTAATGCTCATCTCTTGCGGTTCTTTCGGAAACAAAGAAGCATCACCACACTGACATGATTTTTCATATGCTTAGAAATACTTTACCCATTTTAGTTAAAAGGTTAATGATATACTGACAACATGGTATCTCTAAACCTTCCATATCAAAGTGAATTATGACTACTGCCCTCAGAAATGTATGTCATTCAATATTATCAATTTATGTTTGATGACCTGAGCTTCGAACAGCCCAAGTGAGTGCTCAAAAATGGATCTTCAGCAGATCCCCTGAATGGGGGAGTTCAGTCATCTTCTAGGTCAGGCAGTGCGCAAGGCTCTAATGAAATACTGGGACATTCACATCACTGACACTTACTAGCCAGAGATGCGTAACTCTCATTTTTTAAGTTGAAGAATTAAGTGATCACATCAACAACACAAAAACAACAAGATCAAGTATAAAGGAAGTACATCCAAAGCAGATGGCCCTAACAGAAAGATGAACATGTCACAAGAACAACCTCATCAATACAAGAGAAAGGGAAGCTTATGTTCACGTTGTAAGCCAACCAAAGCTTTACTCTTCCCAGCTATTTACCTAGTGAATTGCCTTGTCGATATCTAGGCTTTAAAAGATGACTTATGCCATGTCAGAAGGTCCCAGTTATTGATCTCTCCAGGACATACTGGTCATGTTTTCTAAGAGGTCATATTAGGAATGTTTTCTTCACTTAAAGCCACTCAGTCTTTATATCACAGAATAAGTTGGGGAAGATTAAGCTAATATAGGTTAATTTTCTTAGGCATTCTTAGATGACAATAAAGGCAATAAAAAGAACAACAGCCATCTATCAATCAACTCCTTCTTTAGCTCATCCCAAATTTTACTGAAGATGTTGATTCTTGAGAATTTTAATCCTGTTTTAGCTTGATGTGTCCACAATGCATAGCTATCAAAGCCAAAGCTGAATCCTAAATGTAAATGTATGATCTCAATCCCCTTGACAGTGGCAGGATGAAAATGTAGGACTTGCACGTGTGAAGTGGAACTTCATGCAAAGGAATGTTAACATTTTACTGGTTCCTGTCTAATTGACTGCAGGTTAGGAAAACAAATAGAAAATAAAACATGAAAACTGTATAATTTAAAACATATTAACTGCCATATTAACAGTTATTTTTACCAAGAGACGTAAAATATATCATGCTTTGGCATTATTTTGTGAGATGGTAATTGTCTCGTGTACGAAATAAATTTTTCTTAAGTTTCACTTTTATAATTAAGAATCTCTCATGTTTAAGGAGAGCCTCATTAAACGTGAGAAGCAAAATAACATAGGGATTATGAACATGAGCAAAATGATTTAAACTACCTGAAAGGGAGGATAATAATACTTATTTAACTGAGATTTTGTACCATCTAGAAAATTTATAAATGTAAACCAGTATCTGGCACATAGTAAACACTTAGAGGTATTGGTTATTAACACAATTAACATAGCCCTTCACCTCAACTTCATCCTCAACTTCAAAAAACTTAGCTTGTAATCTCTAATAAAGTTTTACTAAGGGTTAATTTATTCCACTGCATTAAATAGAAATAAACTAATTATGCTAGCTTGGATATTAAAATCCAATATTCTTCCTTTGGGTCTGGATCAGAATTTCAGTGATGGTGCTCCATATACAAATACAATTTCCATAGCTAAGTACTCTCTCTATGGTGCTTAAAAAGATTCCAAACAGCCAAGAATGAATTTAAGCAGTTTAATTAGCCACTTATGTCAGATATATGAACCATTTTTGTAAACACTGAGTGCAATATGGGTTATTTTGGAAAGATTCTCTGTAGTACAATAAACACCCCAAATGGAATGTCTCTGAAATAATATGATTCTGTTCTCAAATAAGTCCACCTCTTAAAAACTCAGAATTTTAGTAAGGTAACAATTATAAAAAGAAAAGGGTTATAGGTAGCAGAATACAAATGGGCATGTTTGCATACAGTATTTTTCACAGTTCATTGCCACAAAAACACACTTTTGGATAGGAAACAAAATCTGGCATAAACATTTAAATTTCTCAAACAACTATTACATAAAGGGAAGACAGCATATTTTAAAGAGCAAAAAAAAAGCTATAGCCATCGAATGAATGAATTATATAAAAGTCTACCTAGGTTTCTGTGGGATGGAGGGCATGTAAAGCCAGCCAACAGACTACATGCTGTGAGAATGCAATCTAAAACTAAGGCTAAAATGTCCTTCAAATATAAAGACCGAACTATGTAATCCCTTTTGGGAATGGTTTCCCCATAAAGCAGAAATCTCTGGGAAAATCATGGAGGTATGTACCTTCTGGAAGCAGGCTTCCTCCTTGCCACAAGTGGTCATGACCTACACCCACCAGTTTGTGACAGACTGACCATGCAAAAAAAAAAAAAAAAAAAAAACACCCACTGAAAAATATTAACAAAATACACAAATTATTAATTTTAAAGACAAGAACATAAAAAAACATGAGAAAGATCATAAACATGGCCATCAGAATTGATTAAATGTCAAGGTCTTGCTCCCTCCTTCCTTTCTCTCTTCTCTCCCTACTTGTTTATTTGTATAGAACCACTATCTGCTTCTGAGATACTAAGATATCACTGATTACTTAATAAATATAACCACCTCTTATCTGTACAGTGCCTATCTCTGACCTTTCCAAATTACTTTCCAATAGTTACCAATTATGTAATTACTATATAAGATAGCAAATAGCATTGTTTGTGTGCAGATAAGAAAATGAAGTCACAGAGGTTAAGAGGCACTAACAAGTAATTAGGAAAGGCCTAGTAATCAATCTCAAGTGTTAAACTTACAGTACATTCATTCACCAAATATTTTCTTGAGTTTTTTTGTACCAGGCACTATTCTAGATCAGCAATGATCCAGAGTGGCAGGGTCTGTGTCCTTTGGAACTGATAATGCAGGAGGGGAAATCAATGGGTAACGATATAACCTCCTTCAACAGATCTCAGCTCTGTTTTGCTTTTTGTTTGTTGGCTGGGTTGGTTTGATTGTTTGCAAGTCATATACTTTCACAATGGGAAAGGACTTAGACTCCTCCTCATCGGGGGCTGTATATAGCATTGTAGGTTACCATTGGGCAGATTCCAAATAATAAGCTGAATTGGAGAACAAGCTTTGAGAGTGTATAACTCTAAAGCAGCCACCTCTTTTGTATAAAATCTAAAGCCTATTAAGGGTTAAATGATAAAAGGATTGGGAAGAAGGCAGTGCCCCTTATTCCAGAAGTAGTTACTCCTCTCTCAAGCCACCTCTCTCACTCATCAATTCTAGATCCTTTGACCCTTCACCTACATGAACATCACTAGCTCAACAGCTTTCATCATGAACTAATTCTGCAGTTCCTGAAACACTTGAATGAAGAGATGGAAATAGTCCCTTGATACAGGGACTTAACCTGTGAAATTAATGACCTATGATATCAAATTGGCAAATACTTCATTTAAAACAGTTATATGTTCTATATGCAACATTACAGAGATACTACCTCAACTCCTCAAAAGAGGGGAGTATTTCAAAGTGTAAATAAGGCTATTAGTAAGCCAAAGTAAAAAGTATATGTATACGTACACACACATATACATATATATACACATGTTATAAAATATTACTTGATGGATCTGAAGAAATGGTGCTTTTGAATAATAAAATAGTGATTATAAAGACATGTACACTCAAATTTTCTTATGCACACTTAGTATCCTAAAATGTAAGTTACCTCTAAATTTGAATCTATAATTTCAAATTAAATATTAATCAAAGGCACAATTATATCAAACTAATTTCACACATTGCCATTTTAATGAATAAAAGCAAACTGAGGTATAAATGGTAAGAAAAATAATCCATAATAACTTTGAGCTAATTGTCACAGTAATTGTAGCATTTCACAGTAAGGTGGAGGGAGGGAATTTCTTTTGTTCATATTTTCCCTACCCAAAATTTCATAAATAAATCATGTTTCAACCCTATTTTAAAAAATCAAAGAAACTTTGATTCTTTAAAACATTTAAAAAAAGCCTTTTTTTTTCTTTTTTTTTTTCTTTTTTTTCCATATTTTTTTTATTTTTTTGAAGATTTTATTTATTTATTTTTAGAGAGGGAAGGGAGGGAGAAAGAGAGAGAAACAGACAGAAACATCAATGTGCGGTTGCTGGGGGTCGTGGCCTGCAACCTAGGCATGTGCCCTGACTGGGAATCGAACCTGCGATGCCTGGTTCATAAAAAAAAAGCCTTTTTGAACTATAACTGAATCCATAGAACACAATAAAATATTTCCAAAATTTATGTGGCAGGGGCCACTAACTGTTGTAGTACATTGAAAGGATTATCATCAGCACAACTAAGTCAAACAAAAGAGTAGTTATAACACCAACAACTGTCCTAGTAACTGAATTTTACATCTTACTTCAAGCAAAAAAAAAAAGAACGTTCTAACATAATGAAATACTTAATATTTTAAATATTTAAATGTTTATTCTAATTTATATAAAAATATTTTTAAACATTCATATTAAAATTTTACAGCAAATTTTCATATCTCATTAATTTTTAAGTTTAACATTGTAAGAGAAAAGCAGGAATTCCAAAATTTTGGGAAGGATTCTATGTGGCCATACCTTTGATTTGTACTCAAGCAACATGTGTTAGATTATTAAAAGGAACACTGGGGCATCACGTTATACCACATAGTTAAGTATAATTGTTAAAGAAAAGTTTGTTCCATTTAGGTTATCTAACAAAGTAGGGAAAAAGTGATGCTTATTTCTATGATGTATATCCATACATATTTCTTTTTTAATATCCATGCATAGTATCTGCTTTTTAGCATAAATTTTTAAAAATTTAATTTTATTTTAGATATATGAAATTTTATAATGTGAGCTAATCATCAGGATATGTTTTAAAATAAATTAATATTGTACTTGAAGCTCTTCTCAGAAAAATTATCTGAGATGTGCACAGATTTCACTTCTCATTAGAGTTGTTTTATAGAGAAAGAATTGTTTCTAAATAGGAGGAAAATGAGGAACAAAGCAGACCAGGCAGAAAATTATCAATACTTTGTGCAATCTCTCATTTTAACTGGAGAAACATAATACTAAATTGTGCAACAGCAACCAATATAACGAAAAACTTTTTTTTCATTGTTGTTGGCAGGAGGGGATCACTTTTACAAACAGAGATCCAGTAATAACACATCTTTGTGACTTGTGCTAGGTACAGATAACACAACAATGTTTAGATTTAAGTGGGAAATACTGACAAGTAAACTAATTGCAGTACAGGAATTATATACTACGATTAATATAAGGTGGTGTGGGTAAAGTTAACCTTGATTGAGGGAGGAGTGAAATATACAGAAAAGGAGGCCTAGAGGAAGTGATGGCTCTGCTGAGCTCTGAAATAAGAAAGTTTTTCCAGCTCAGCAGGGCAGGGATAGAGAGCATGAGTTCTAGGCCAGAATGCCAGACTCACACAGATTCTTACAAGTCATTGTAAAGAGTTTAGAGTTTAAAAGGGGCAACTGAGAATCTCTGAGTGAGCAACCAAGAGACACAGATCACATTTTACTTGTAAAAAAGTATTATAAGTATCTAGGTAAGAAATGATAGTAATAATAATGAGAAGAAAGGCAAGGGTGTTGGAGATAAGTGGAAAATTCTAAAGCTACTCAGGAAAAAAACATCAGCAAGACTTGCAAGAAAAAAAAAATCAGCGAGACCTGGTGATCAACTGATGTGAAGAGATGAAAAGAAAGGAGCAAAGTATCAATCTCAGATTTCTGATCTGCAGGGCTAGATGGACCGTGGTATCATTTTTCTGGTTGAGAAATAACAGAGAAAAGGCAGGGATGGAAAAGAAGGTAAGTCTCACTGTGCACATCTGAGCTAGAGGTCTTACAAATACAGCTGAGTGTAGAATTCTACACTAGAGATAAGAGAACAGGGAGCAAATCAGGACAACACTGGTAACTGAATACAGAGAGGTAGGTAGCCCACAGAGCAAACAGGGAACAAATCCTCCATGAACTTGAGCATTTCACATATAGGCCAAGAAAGGCTCACCCAGATAATTAAGAAGAAAATCAATAACATATATGTAGTTGATCTTGCTACCTGCCTATGAAATATCCATTCTCTGTTCTTCCCTTCAACAAAATACCAATTTTTGTTTGGAGAAGACATGGACCAGTTACAAACACATCTCTCCAAGCACCTTTGAAACAAAGAGTGGCCAGGTAACTTAGTCCTAGCCATTGAGTTGTAACAGAATTCTATAAATATCTGGGACATCCAAGATATTTATAGGTTTCCTGATTTTTTTAAAAAAAAAGGATGCTGATTTTGTATATTCCACCTTCTAGTACAGTACAAAGAGGAGATCCTGAGAGGTGCAGTAGTCACCTTGAAACCACAGGGAGGAAAGCCACATACTAAGGTTGGCAGAGCAGAAAACAGAAGGGAGCTAGATCCTCAACTTCTTGGAGCCACCATACTTTTGTTGTACAGCCTTCAACCAGAATCAAATTTACTGTATTTTTTTACTATAAGACGCACTCCCCCACCCCCAAATTGGGGAGGAATAATGGTTGTTAATGCTGATGTTCAGTTCTATTTACATTTATATTGGTGAAATATTGTTATTTATGATATTAAATATTTTACCACATTTTTCGCTTCAAAATTTTTTCCTACTTTCTTCCTCTAAAACCTATGTGCGTCTTATGGTCCAAAATTACAGGTATGCCTATTTGGTTAAATTGCCTGACTCTGGTTACATGCAGGAGGATGTAATGCTGACCTAGCTGGGGGCGATGACATCCTGAGAAAGAGAATGTTTCACAAAGAAGGCCAATTGTGACAAACACTTGCAAGAGATAAATTATACTCATTATAAAAAGCAACATTTGGAAAGCTAAGGTCAAAGCTATTGAGAGTAACAGGATATTAGTGAGGGAAAGTGTAAAGCCACACACAGTGCTAAGCACCTCATTGCAAGATTTAGCAAAGCACCATATTTGAATTTTAGTATGTTGGGAAATTTGAATGGATTAAACTGAATTCCTGTAATAGCCTTCAAGGTACTGATGTAAGAGAAGAAAACTTCCCTGGAAGAAAAAATGAAAATATAATAGTATATTATATTCTTACTTGTATGTCCTTAAAACGAAGGCACCACACACCTGAACCCGAAGCAGGTACCTCTGAAATTGTATGTCCACTCACTGATACCAAATATTAATGTTTATCTAAAACATTTTCTGAGAAAACCAATTTTTTCTGAAAAAAATTTTAGCAGTTTATATAAGTGTTGGAATCATAATAAATTAGATCCCCTACTCATGTTTCATATCATTCATTATTTTAAAAACTCTGAGGTCTTTTGGAAAAAGATATTTAAACATAAAGTTTGTATATAGAAGTATTTCCAAATTATTTTTAATAGGTCATAGAATCAATTCACTGTTTTATATATATGTGCATATCACACACACACACATATATATATCTTCAACTGAGGACATGCTTATTGATTTTAGAGGAAGGGGGACAGAGAGAGAGAGAGAGAGAGAGAGAGAGAGAGAGACATCAATGTGAGACAGAAACATGGATCAGCCGTCTCATACACACCCAACAGGGAACCAAACCTGCAACCTTGGCATGTGCTCTAACAGGGAATCAAACCCAGGATATTTTGGTTTATGGGATGATACCCAACCAACTGAGCCACACCAGCTAGAACCACTGCAACATGTTTGAAGAAGTCCACAATGAAATATTTAAATGTGAGTCATGTCAGTAACAGTAGCTTTATAAAACCTCACACATATATCTGTTATGAAAGAGATGCCATGTACTAATATATGGAGAATACCTATCATTTCACAAATATTTAGTGGATTTTAAATCTAATTATGTACGAAAAGATGACTGACTCTGGGAGCTGAAAGCTCATTCTAAATGTAACCATATATGGCATTAGTTTGTCAGCTTTCACCTTCTTGAAAAGAAGAGATACATTCTTCAGGACCACAAAAACTGAAGGAGGAAACCTAATAATATGCCTAGCACAGGAAATAGCACGATACAACAGCTACCATTTATAGAGTGCTCTGTCGGCCAGACACTGTTCTAAGCACTTTATGTGTATGCACATCAATTTATCAAACCCTCTCGAAACCTCTATAAGGGGAATAGAATTAATATCCCCATTTTACAGGTGAGGAAACTGAAGCATATAGAAGTTAAATAAATTCACCAAGGTCATAGAGCTATGCTAATGAAAATTTATTGAGTTTGTTGGGAACAAAATTTGCTTTAACTTAATGACTGAATTATTTGTAACTAACTATGAACAGTTTCTACGATGTACTCTACTGCCATGGTACAGGTTTAATAGAACCCAACAGTAAAGTTTTTTTTAAAAAAAGAACCCATTACATTAAAACAACATAAACCCTTCTTGGAGTAGGTCATTAAAAATATATTGTTATTCACCTGGGATTGATGATTAAAATTTTGAGGGATGTTTAAAGAATTATAACCAACATAGTTCAGGGGAAAAAATTCATGGAAAAACATACAGAGACCTAAATGGTAATTACTTTTTAAAAAGAGAAAGAAGGAAAGAAAGGAGAAAATGCTAACGAATTGACTTTATTGCCAACCAATCTTAGTGTCTGACCACAGAATTAAGGTTCTTCAAGTTTTTAGTTTTACTGATTTGGGCTAAAGATGAGAACAGCAGAAAGAAGGCAACAGTCAGCATGTTCTCAATCCACTGGCCACCGAAATATTTCTCCAGTCCTGTGGAATTTTGTATCATTGCTACTTTTTTTCCTGACATAATCCCAAAGGAAAATATACTATAATAATATTTTCCAAGAATTCCCTAAAACAAGATTCAACAAGGTTGCAACCTGTGCCACACTTCCACTATAGAACAAAGAAAAGTCACTTGGGTAAACTCGGGCAGGTGCTGAGTTATATGAGCAAAATGTTCTCTGTGTCCTTCCATGTCAAACAGACATATCCATTTTCTGGTGTCTGAGATAAGAATTTGATTAGAGGTAACTTAATGTTACTCAATCTAGAAAAAGTACAGTATTATCTAGTAAAGAGATACAGGCTGATGGAGACGGGGCAATTGTGACAGAATCTAAATCCTTTGGGGAGGGGCCATTTTTCCCATTTTCTTTTTAACTTTCTGGCTTTTTTTTTCTTCAAAGTTTTACTCCTTGATTTAGTGAATCAGACTGAAAATGTCCCCATTAGGCATGCTAAATAATTTGGTCATAAACTTTTATTTCTCTTGACAAGTATAAAATGTCATACACACTATTAAAATTTCAATTTAGACTCTGGTTAAATATGACACAACTTAAAATGCTCCTAAAGCTACAATTTCCACCTCGGATACTAAGAGACTGAGGTGAAAAGCTGTTTTATTTATAATCAGAAACCCAAATTGGACATCAGATATACTTGATTAATAATCAGGTCCCACATAATGATCTTCAAACATGAGCAGCTATTAAAAAAATGGCTTTTTTCTTATCACTTAGCATGTAAAATGAAAGACTTACACTGTAGCATAGGATTTAAGTAAATTTAAGTTATAACTCTGTGTTAACATGTGCTAATGCATATGAAGGACAGTGATGATGGAGGCTAGATACTCTTTTGTTCTGAAACTCTTTTAATGCAACAAATGATCTTCAGATAATTCAAACTAAAAGTCAATAAAATAGATGAAATGACTTCCAGTACAGACCCTTCCTGCACAGTTTAATTTCTGTTAATAAAACCCAGTTTTTCTATAGTTTTCATGATAGAAAACATAAAGTAAAAGAATTTAGCATTTCACTTTTGGGTTATGTTAAGTAAATGCAGTCTTCCATGAATTTATGTCAAAACACCAAAGATGATTTCATGTATTATTTTCCTTGATAAACACTGGTATGGACATTAATAAAGGTTTAACACCTTACGAGTGGCAAACATTCCTCTACGGGAAACATTTTCTTTTTCCTTCTCCATCTAGGAAAATGTATTTCTCTGCTCTTCGAAAGTTAATCCCTAACATACCAGTACACCCCCACCCCCTCCACACACTGTGCTCACAAGCTGGCTCTGGCTTTCTCCCCCCACCTCTCTCTTCCCCTCTCTCTTTGTCTCTCTCTTCATTTCTGCTACTGACTTGCTGTTTCTACCAGTCTCTTTCATGTCCCTCCCAATTCTCTCCCGCCCCACCCCTCACTGTTTTAAAAACCCGCGACAATTCACCTAACCATCATGTTTTATATGCTTCTCTTAAAAAAAAAAAAAAACTAAAAACAAAAAAGAGAAATCAACCACACTGGACTCACATTCCCAAAAGTTACGTTCGGCTCTAAGGAAGTATTAGGGATCCATCAGCACCAGTTTGGAACAATGTGCACCTGTGCTTCTCAAACCTGAATTTTATGAGTCACCCTGGAACATTATTAAAATACAGATTCTGATTCAATCGGTCTGGAGAATAGCCCAACATTCATCATCTCTCATTTGCTTCCAGGTTATCTATCCTCCAATCCAGTGCTGCTGGTCCATGGTCGTATTGTAGGAGGAGCCTCTATCTACTGCCTGTGGTAGAATCAGTCCTTCCCACACCTGAGTCTGTCTCCCCCACAGCGCTAGATACGACATGACCATCCACCTGGGTTTCTTCTCTTGTTTATCCCCCTATCTTGTCTAATTATTTCAGCAACTAGATTTCCAGTTTTTACATCTTATTTTAACTACGTTTTTATTTAAAAATTTATTTCATCAGACACAGACCAAAGCAATGGTTGTGATGAAAAATTTAAAAGATTACATGCTGTCATTTCCCTTTGTTCCTCATCAAATTTACTTCATTAAATATAAATCTACTGAATATGACAACAGCTTTAGCTATACAGATTACTGGCAAAGGATAAGAATGAAGATAATTCTACTTAATACTTACTTTGTGGAATTTTTTTTCCTTAACCAGAAAAAAAAAAAGTAAGGATGGTTAGGTCCTGTCTTGTGGATGTAAAATTTCTCTGGGGGCTTCAGAAAACCACTTCAGGTACTGTCAACACCATTTCCTTATCAGTCAGGAAGTTTAAACCTCTTCTTTTCCTATCAGATAGTCATTCTGGTTGATGTTACTGGGGGTGGGGGTGGCAATTACTACACTTACAGAGCTATTTCTATACTTTCAGAACCTAAAAAAAGGAACTCACTTGGATTTTTGTACTGCCACAAGTAAGCCAAATTCCCTGAATACGGTTATCCTCAGAAAAGATACTTAAATATCCCAGAACCTTGGTGGGAGGAGCGGGGTACCTCCCAGGAAAGTAGTGTCCACTGACTACGACGTTCTAAGTATTGCGCTTTCGGTTGAGTGAGAGCATGTGAACAGCTTGACTTTACAAAGTGATTGTGTGGGAAATGAATGGAAGGTGGGTTAGGCCGTTCCTTGAAGTGGCAATGTGATGTTCATTGCACATGGAATAAAAGACCCCCAAGTCACATGTTAGGTCATTTCATTTGTAAGTTGCCAGGCATAATAATGCTAGGCACTTGGGTCACAGAATGGTTCTAGAGGTGACCCTCAAGCTGACTGTCAGGACTGACCAGTGAAACAGGAAGAGAAGCACATTCAGGACTGAAGGAACAGAGAAAAGTGCAATTTCTTGGGACTGTGGTGAGCTGGAGTATTCTGAACTACTGTTAACCATTCAAAGTTAACATAATTTAGTGCACATTGTCAACTCCACTTGCATGGGCATAGACTTGACCTTGACTTTGCCATCACCAATAACTGCATCTCTTGCAAAATCTTAACTTCTGTCTCATCCACCAAAATTAAGCCAATCTCTAAATCTATCTAATCCTCGATGTTCTCTTCATGTCTTTTACTACCACTTACTTCAAACTAGTACTGCCTCCTACCTGGAACGCTGCGAGAGCTTCCTAATTGGTTTCCCCAATCTTTTTGCAACTCACTCTCTACACATGTAGTACTAAAGTACCACATCAGTGACATATTAAAATGTAAATCAGATCATATCATCTCCACCATGGCCTAAAAATCTTCTGTGGCTCTCACTGCACTATAGTCAAACACCATTAACCTGGCTAGAGGCCCCTGAATGATCTGCCCCTAACTATCCCTCTAACTATTTTCCTTATTCATATTAATCATTTTTCATTTTCTTAAATATGCCCAAGTCTATTATTTTCTCATGGCCTCTTAGATGTAATGTTCTTTTTGACTAAAATGCTTTTTCTTTTGTTCTGGACCTTGGTAATACCCAGACATATTTCAGCTGTGAGCTTGACCCCGATCCTTCCTGGTACTTGTCACAATTTCTAAGCATAAAGTCACTGCATATAAATTGCTGTATAGTGGGGATTGGATTATCACACCAGTTCCCACTGTACTGTAAGTTTCATGAAGGCAGAAACTATCCTTTTGCTTCACAACTGAATAGCAGGAACTAAGCAGAATGCCTAGAAAGAATTATTTAGGGAAAACCACCAAATTTTTCAGGTAAACTGTATCTTGGTATTCTTCATTATTTTATTTAATGTTTGTTATTTTAAAAATGACATTTTTAATGCACACACTGTGTAACAAGAAACAGAAAAACTTTTGTGCCCCCAGACATTCGATAGTACTGTATTCTTACTTGACACAAAAAAGGTACAACTGATCACTAATGACAGCTTAAGTTAATCTATACTGTATTAATTAAAATTAAAATTAATTGTACTAAGAAGTTTTAGGAATGTTTTACTAAATAAACTTACCACTGAAGCAAAACTTTTAAAGTAAATACAAATGATTCTCAAGTTACTCTGTATACGTGGGAAAGTCTTCTAGCATTTAACCATAAGTAAATTAGAAGGATTAAATCAGGTATTATGATGATAAGATTTAAGAGATAACTAGATTCATCTTGTTATTTTATTATTTTTTTAAAAGAAAGTAGTGTTGATATGAGGAGACATTGCCAAGAATTTCCTGTAGATTATTAAATAGTGAATTGATTTTCTGTATGCCTCAAGGGACTTTTTATCTAAGCATCAAGTAGTGTTGAAATAATCATCTGAGTAATTTCAGCATGCATGAACATCATCTACTTCTTGAGAAAATAAAAAGAGTGGCTCATGAGACTGGTAATGGCATATATAACCTTTAATCCCAAGGTTACTGAATTGAATCTGGTCCAGAACCTCTACCTAGCACTATTAAGCAGACAGAAACGGTTTTGTAGCATCTAACCTAGACAGCACAATTGTTCCCTTTAGTTGTTATGCCATAGCTACGCGTTCCAACACATCCGATGTCTTTCTTGGCCATCTGAGAAAAAATGGAATATTAAAATGGTTTTCCTTACATATAGGAATGTTAGGATATCTAGAAGGCTATCCACCAAAATTGCAACAGCAGTGGGTTCTAAGTAATGAAGTCACGAAACCATCATGTATTTAAAAGTGTGTTACAGTGAACACATATTAGTTCTATAAACAGAAGTAAAATTTTAAGTTACTTAAAAATAATCTCTAAGCTTATTAATCATCTCCCTTAACCTGTGATAGGAAGTAAAGAAAAGAAATTGTATAATGTGTCCCTAACTCTAAAATCTTTCCATAAATTTGCTAATGATTAATATACAGCAGTTATGTGAACATATATCTTGAGCCTATAATTTAATTGTTTAAGAGTAGTTTTAAAGTAGAATATATCATGTTAGTTTTCATGAGTGAACAGTACATACTCTGACACAGCCATCCCCTCTACCACCAACATCCAAATGCTCAGCAAACTTTGTCCTTTTCTGCTAAAACACCCACTGAAACTCAAAGCTCTTTACGCCCGTCATCACTACCATCTCCTGCATGCATTGCGGAATATGGGTTTTTGCTTTCATATTCATATTTAATACTCCTTGGAAAACAGAACAAAAATTTGAAAAGAATCTTTATGTGCTTTCAAAAGAAAAGACAGCTATCTTCTCTATTCATGGGGCAGCCAAAGGATCCTGCTCTTTATCAACAAATACAGAATTAACACCACATTCACTTGAAGATATAATATCTACACTTCACTTATCATAATACAATTGAAATCTAGTATTTGGATGCAAGGATGCAACAAGTGGTCAGACAGACTTATTACTTACATCATTGTGATGTCATGATTTTTCCCTGATTCTCTGATTTTGAAGATGATAAAGTAACTATAAACTCAATAAAAAAGCCAAAAATAATTGTTATAAAAGGCAGTGCTATGGCCTGAATATTTGTGTACCAGCCCCCCCACCCCCAAATTCGTATGTTGAAGCCTCAATGCCCATTGTGATAATATTTAGAGGCGGGACCTGTGGAAGGTAATTAGAGTTAAATGAGTTCAGGGAGGTAAAGCCACCCCGATTGGATTGGTTCCCTCATACATGAAAGAAAGAATCAGAGTGAACTCTCTCCTCCGTAGGGGAAACCAGGAAGAACGCTCACCATCACTGACCATACTAGCGGCCTGATCTCTGCTTTCCCATCCATCAGAACTGTGAGGAATAAGTGCTTGTTGTTTAAGCCACCCAATATATGTTATTCCTATTACGGCAACTCAAACTGACTGAGCAGGCAGCAGCAAAAGAATATATTCTGATTGACAGTAAAAGCTCAAGTTTTTAATAAACATAATCATGTCACAGACCTTAGCAATATTGCTTCTTAATAAATATATAAATTTCAAAAGAAAAACTGATTATTCCAATTGCAAAAGTTACTAAAATTATTTTTATTTGTTCTTTAAACAAAAATGATTTGAGTCAATACTATTAGCATGTCCTATGTTAGCAATAAGGATCCAAAGGTCAATTTCTGATACCACTGATTTCAATTCAAGATGAAATTTAAGATATTCAACACATGCTTTACTTAACCTGAAATTAATTTAAGAAAATATAATTACTGAAGCATTTTATTCAAATTTTAATGTATTAACACGCATATCTTCAACTTCATAATGATGTCAAAACTGACTCTATTTTTGAAGTAAGGAGCATCTGATCCCATCTATATAAATAATTCTAGTGTCTGACCATACTGGAACTAAACAGAAAGAAGCAGTGAAAACAACAGCATCAACAATTAGATTTATGATTTATAATTATGTGCCAGTCACTTTGCTACACACTTCATATGCATTATTTCATTTAAGCATGAACTAATTTTGAAACAAAGAGTCAGTGTATTTTAGAATATAAGTGTACAAGCAAGTGAAAAGATATTGTAAAATCATGAAATTACATGAGCCTTTAAAATCCTTCCTGTAAATATGAAAACAAAAATAAGATATATACAAAGTAAACAAACAGTATTTTAGAGATGCAATGTAAAAGTTTCAACTTCAAAAATAAAAAGTCTATCAGGGAACAGTGTGTGTGTGTGTGTGTGTGTGTGTGTGTGTGCAAGCAATCAATCAATATTTTATAATATAATGGCATAATCTATTTCCACATGCTTATCTGAACAATTTCATCTCTAAGAGTAATCCTCCCTTTCATCTCCCATGGTCCACATTTTGAAAAGATATTCTACTGTACCTAGGTAAATAAATACATGACTACTTAGCATACATGGTCAGTTCACTTTCCCATTTCCCCCAAATGAGGAAAATTGGATAATTCAAATTCGAAGTCACTTTAAGGAGCAGCAGCTTCAGTGTTAATAACAACAAGAGATCATAATGTACTCTACGTTGTGGGAAAACAGTACTTCAAAACACAAACACTCACCTCAAAGTCATTTACTAAAAAGCACTCTAGTAATAAAATGTGGTGTAACTTAATCTTTGATTAATTGGAAAAAAATATTTTTTTTTCAAGATAGTTCTTCTGTGATTTTGCTGCTAAGACAGCTTGCAGATGTCTACCTAGTCTGAAGGGAATTTCCCTTCCTCTGGAGAAAACAGTTTCAACAGGAAACAAACAGCCATATGCTGACTGTGCACTGCTTGGCAGATGACGTAGAGAGCCATGGTTTACAATGGGAAGCATAAGGGTCTGGGTTCAGATGAATTTTCCTTAAAATCCAATGCAATTACTCAAGATCAAATTATTTATTAAATATTAAGTTGTACAAAAGAATGGGATCTGGTATAAAATGGAGTTTTAAATTTTATAATCGATAATGTTGGTTATAGGAGATTAGAGCCATAAATATTTTCCTCAGAGTTAGCAGATTCTCAAATAAAGCTAATACAAAACAAACCAAAAAATATTACTTGCAAGACCATTTTAAAAGCTGAGTTTAAAACTGAATTAAATAATGAGTTTTCATAAACCTCAGAAATAGCAATACCTTCCAATCTTTCTAACTTAATGCCCCCACCAAGACATATCATTCTGGGTTTGCAAAGAAAAATAATACATACAAAACAAATTTTAAAATGTACCTATGATTAGGAATTATTTTCTTTTATAGATGTAATCTTCTAAAAATTCCCATGTAGAAATTTTAGGTACAAGGATTACTATATATTTCTTAGCATTCTAATTTTCAGACTTTACAATTGGGTGGATACGTTTGACCAGATCAAAACTAAGTTTGCAAGAGCAAGGGCGACAGCCCTCACCACTGTGCCAGGATCAGTGCCGGAAGGCTGGCCAGAGCCTGCACCCTGTGTCTGACTGACCTGGTCATGATTAGGATTTACACTGAAGCTGACTGTCCTAAAGATGACCAATAAATACAATTCTTTTGGTGCATTATTTCAATTTAAGTAAATATTAAAAATATAATATAAGAATATTATTATTTCTATACAGAAACAAAAGGTTTTAAATGACATTCCACATCCTTTTTTTCCAATGTTTGAGAGATTGACAATTGTTAGGAACCAAGAAATCCAGTTGTTGTTACAGCTGTAAAACTTGGTTTAAAGGCAAATAAAACAGATACATGTTTTCAAAAGAACTGCCTACAACTGTGCTGTGAAACCTGTGTCGCCTCAAGACACTTTTGTTGATGCTATTACTTGAGGCTACAGCTTCACTGAGAAATCTGATGCAATCCTTGCCTTCCTGGGTCTGAACCTTCGGGAAGAAGAACAGTTCTCACTGAACTTCTGATACCTAAACTAAAGAATAAAAAAAAAAAGTAGTAACATTCTCCAAGAAAAAAATAAAACCAAACTACAACAGTAGTTTATAGATTTAACCTACATCAAATATGACCGACCCATGTTCCCCGGCCCCCTCCTGCACTGGTTATTTATGCGTATTACTAAATGCCTGGATGTGAGGACACAAACACATTTAAAAATGGTGAACAAACAGCAACCACTGTTTACAATTAATAACTAAAATACATATGACTTCAATTCCTGTGTATCTATCTACTTGTATTGTGCTGAAACATAAATTTACTAAATAATAGCTTCCAAATTTTTTAAATACATAAAACCATTTTAACTGCAAAGTGCTTATTTTTCAATATAACTTGTGTCCAAATAATATAATGTACCCAAATAAAAACATGTTAATTATTACAATTAAATCAGTATAAAAATTATTGGAAGTAAACACTATTCAAACACTTTTCAAGGTTTTAAATAATTACCTTATCACTAACAAGGATCCTTATTATCAAACTATCCTTATTAATATCAAACTATATTAGATAAATATATAATATATACATTTCTCTCTTTTCTGTATATGAATTATTGCTGAATATGATCTTTAAAGTATTATTTTAAAATACTTTAAAGCACTTTTAATGAATTTTAGTCAGGAAACCATAATATTATTTTTTCTCTGGAGCTTGAAAACATTTGGGAGACATAATGAGGGCTATCATCAAAATTTGTGAATCATGCATTATTAAGAGACTACATATTTGAATATATTACTGGTAAAAGTTATATAACGATCTATTGTCTGCTCTCAATTCCATGAAGTTATATTTGATGACTTAGACTGGAACAGCTTTTTCCATAATGAACTCTCAAGGCAACAGAGCATCTAGCTCAGAAAGAGAACTGGAAACTTAAGAGTGTTTTTTAAAATATTGACACAAAAACCAGATTAGAAAAGACAGCTCTCTAAATCCCAGTGCATTAAGGCTATCTTGATCATCTGAGGAAAAACTAAAGATGTTTTGAAAAGGAAGTTCTAGAGGGTAAGCATTTAGACCTTCTATTAAAGTCTATAAGCTTTTCCGTTTTAATTCTGACAACAATAAGGATACAAGTAAAGTAGAAAATATAGCACAGAAACACAAGATAACCTTTGATATTTCTGTCAGTACACACTTCATTTATAAGAAACTATAATTCTGAAGAATAAACAATTCCTCTTGATCTTCCCTCCTGATCTTCAGTTCATTACCTACCTAAAAAAGGAGATGGCCTAGGTTATCTATGTCATCTTTCTTGATTCTCCAAATTTTTTTCCAAATACTAATTTAAATGTGTCTCTACAGGTAATAATTAATCTTAAATATCAACATGTCAAAAGTAAAAAAAGATCCTCATCTCATAAGTTTCAAAGATGACTTTATCAAAACACAGTGAATGTCCTTCTATGAGTTGCATCTTTGAACTTCTTTTGCTTGCTCTATATTTAGAGCTGGTTTAGGAAAAGAAAAACAGCTTTCTGTTGAGATTATAGATTTCATACATTCATTGATTTAGTACTAAGACCTGGATCAAGGTAATATGAGAAAATACAATAATGTCATCATCAATTAACTGTGAATGGAGAAATATAAACATGGGTTTCAAGTAAATGTTTTTAAAAATGTGAATGGCTACTTCTGACAGTTTTAAATGATTAATTTTTTTAATTTTCTCCAAATTTTGTTCTTTTTATCAGAAATCCTTGGCAGTCTGTCTCTGTTTAAGTACTACTATGTGGTTCTGTGAGTGCAATCAAATCATCTAAATGTTCAGGGGCTGATTTCACATAATAAAATGATTGAGTTAAAGTAATCTGTCTCTAAATTCCTTTCTATTTCTATAATTTTATAATTATCTGTGATTCCGAATACTCAAGATCTAGTTGAATGTTGGAGACATTGTTAGAAATTATGAAAATCAATTATATAATTAAAATCCTGAACACAAATTATAACAAAATATCAATCATCATATAAATATATCATTATGTACAGTTTTCCATATAATCACGTATAAGCTTAAAATAAATTCCACCTAAATTTCATTTGTCTCTCCAATCCCTATCCATTCTCAGTTTCTGTCACATACTCTGTATATACATATACACAGTGGGACTATTTCAAAGGAATGAAACTTTCTTGCTACCTCTTACATGCTTATTTAAAATAAGAAAGCCCAAGACTTATTCAAATATAATACACATCTAAACTCTAGAAATAACAATGTAATCATTAGTGAACAAGTCTTTCTTGTGGTAATTTCAGGAGAGCTACCTTTAGTATCTATACACAGAAGCTGAACCACTTGAGGATTGGGAGCACACTATGGTAGTCAAGAGAATAAAGTATGAGGCATACACAGACACATCTCTGGATGTAGCTTACCCAAAGTATAATCTATTTCTAAGAATTAGAGATAATTTAAAACCATACTTTTCAATACCAGTTGAAAGAATTTCTCGTAATGAAGACAAACGAAAAACACCCCACACTATTCTTTTACAGAAACATACTATACATTCATTCAATATACTTAAAAGCAACAATGGGGGGGAATCAATTTTAGTGGAAATGGTTGACAGAAAACAGCTCCAAATTAAACAGAAGTAAAATATTTCAACAACTATATATAAATCCTAATTACACTTGAATAACCAGCTAGAATGAGAAATATAGAAAATTCAAACAAAGAGTGAATTGTATTCATATTCAAAGCTAGAGATTTTCCTCAAGTAAAGCCTGTGACAGAGGTTTAACATTTTATTGCCATTATCAAGGCAAATGACCCCACTCTGCCACCACCCCCCCAAAAACACAGAAAGCCCGTTTTACTTACTAGCTACCTCCAGCGATGCGTTGTGGCTCACAGCCTCTCCGAGGTAATTCCTTGCTACACAGATGTAGACCCCTTCATCTGGCCTACTTTTTCGTCCATGCACTATTCGTAAGAAAAATAAAGATCCACTTGGCAGCAACATTCGATGTGAGCGAGGGTCATCTTTGTCTGTCTCCACTCTCTCCCCACCTTTGTACCATTCAATCGTGGGTGTGGGGCGGCCCTCAGCTTTACAGTTCAATGTTGCAGGTTCTCCTTTTGAAACAATTAGGTCTGAAGGGTGTTCAACAATTCGAGGTGGAAAATCTTCCTGACGAAGACGGGAGCCTGCAGAAGAATTGACAAAATAGCTTCATGTTATCTCTTTAAAACGGTAAAAGTCTTATTTCAGAAGACCAGGCATTAGCACTGCTCTTTAAACACTGCATAATACAGACCCACTCTTCCAAACCTTTTCCTTAACTAATCCTTCTAGTGTCACCTTGACTACGCCTTCCAGTTCCTGAGTCCTTTTGACCCTCCACTTACAAAGTGCTCTGCTTTAAACTCTGCCTGTAGGAATCCTGCCCTCTTTTCAAATCTCTTGTCCATAAATCCTTTCGGAACCCATCACCCTGTCTGTTTGTACCATGTATGAGCTTATTTTTGCAGAGGAATTTATTAAGAGAATTGTCGAGTATTACAAAAATTGGCATGACTTCCTGGAATTTCCTTTTTAACCAACATCAATCAGCACTTTAACAAAACATATACTATATACTAATGAACATTTATATTCAAACATGTACTGAAACTTTTCTTTATAGAACTTTTATATCTTTCTAAATAATATAATAAAATTTTTTAGAGTTTTTATTAATAAAGTTCATTACTCTCCAATAATTATGTTGATATTTTAATAGCCTTCCAAGATATGTGAAAGCACTGAGTTTAAATAATTAATTAAATAAATATTAAATGAAAAAGAATATTGGGTAAGGGGCCATGGTTCAGGGGTGTCCAACCCACAGCCCATGGGCCACATGAGGCCCAGGATGGCTATGGATGTGACCCAACACAAAATCGTAAATTTACTTAACACATTATGAGATTTGTGTGTGTGTGATTACGTTTCACAATGTATTTAATGTGTGCACTAAGACAAGTCGTCTTTCTCCAGTGCGGCCCAGAGTTGCCAAAATGCTGGACACCCCTGTGTCTAAACCTTATGTATTCCAC
This sequence comes from Phyllostomus discolor, assembly GCF_004126475.2. NCBI lineage: Eukaryota > Metazoa > Chordata > Mammalia > Chiroptera > Phyllostomidae > Phyllostomus > Phyllostomus discolor. The sequence continues at coordinate 66,081,815 of NC_040904.2, forward strand.
AATAAATAAAGTTCTGACAGTAAGCGTCACCAAAATATTTTGTGCCTGTACCTTATTTTCCCATTGACATTGTAATCTCTAAAACAGATCAGTTTCATATGTTTAATGCTCCTACCATGGATAAATTTAATATGTAAACTACTTAGCGATTTCTCAAATTCAAAAGCCCAAGGCTTAATTTCATTGTGCTCTAAGCCTTGTCTTCATATAGTGCTCCAATATCAACGGATAACAAAAAGTAAAAACCAGTCTTCCTTGACACCACCATTTCTGTCCTCTAGTCCTCCCCTAAATTTCTCAAATCAATCTACTCATCTTCCGTTTCTACAGCCAGCTACCATCCCAGATCAAACTCCTACCAATCCCCACCAGCATAGGAAAGCTCTTAAATAGCTTCACTTCAATGTAGCAGATGAAGGCTTTGAAATGCAAATATAATCTGGGTCCTCCCCTATTTCAATGACTCTTAAAATAAATGCATTGATCTTAAGATAAAGTCCCTAACAAGACCTATAAGAGCCAGAGTGTTCTGTTCATTCTCCTCTCTAGCTATCCGGACTTCCTCCTCCATTCCTTTCTCTGCTTTCCTCACCCCAGCCTTCTGTTAGCTCCACAAATATTTTGAGTTTCTGCTTTCCACAGGCCTGTACCTGCCATAGGGTCTGAGCACAAAATGATCTTTCCCTAGTTTACATACACCCTTTTTTCAAATCTCCGTTCTCTCTGATCTTTACAGCAAAAATTAAGTGCTTTTAAAATAAAACTATATAACTACCTTGGTAAGAATGACCAGAATTACAACATAAATTCATTTGTTTGATATTTGGAATACTGTCTGCCTTTTCCATTGCTCTGTGAGGTTGGGGCGGGGGCTGGGGGGTCCATCCGAGTCCACTCACAGATGCTTCTCTTACACTTGGCTGAGTGCTGAGCATACTATAGGTAATCAGTAAATATGTGTTGACTGAACAAAAAAATGAATAAACTGTTGACAGGAAAGACCTGCTTGAGTGGAATGATCTTAAGTTTAATAACCATGCATTTTACAAAGAGACTTTAAAAGATTTAATTTTTTTAATAGTGTACATAACCAATATGCATACTATTTGACCTTCACCAGACTGTAAGTTCTACATGGAGCTTATTTATATCTCTAATTTTTAACTACTGCAATTAACATTTTTCTTAATGAAATCAATAAATGAATGATAAAACTAAAAGATCTATTATTTGCTTTTATCTACCATGAAACAACTATATACACAGGGTAGAGCACAAATAACGCCCCTTTTATTACAAAATCTTTCATTACAAAGTCATAAGCATGTAATTCTGTAACAATATCACACTCAAGCACACCATATGACATTTTAGGTGAAATGTTCAAATTAAAACTATAAATTATTACACCCATATTATTACCCTACCAACCACACTCAAGCAGACATTACTTCTGCCAAACTCTGTGTGTGTATATGATTAATAGTTTTATAAGCTAAAATACTGAGAAATAGCTTTAGTTTAGTGCGTAGTATACAGCATATTTTAAGCTCTTTAAATAAAACCAAGCTCTAAAAGAGGAGAAAATAAACCAGCAACATGAGAAAAAAATAACACAGAAACACATACTCTCTCACAATGGCTATAAAGTCAAATTAAATTTAAATTGGATTTTAGATTATTCAATTAGAAGTGCTATAAAACCTAACAAAGTAAGGCATTATAATATAGTACTGGCCTTTGCTTTGCCTGTAATTATGAAAGGTGGATGCTAATCAGAATTAACTGTGGAGGTAATACATATTTAATTAAAGCAAATTTTATTTTAAATTCTAAAAGTCCACTTTAGATAGAAAAAAGGGTGCATAGGTTGCTGGGAGAACACAAAGAAAGACTACCTGAGCAAGGCAGAGAAGTTATCCTGAAACACGAAACTTGAGTCTTACAAAAAGAGTCAGAAAGAAAAGAAAGCAGATGATTTCACTCAGATGCACAGTGGCCACAGTGGTGAAAGAATACGGTACACTTACTTGCAGGACCTGCAGGTAGGTTAGGGTGGCCTCAATGTAAGGGTTCATGTCAGAGATTAGAAAGCATGTGCCTGAAGAAGTAACTAGAAGTGATATAATGTGATGAGATTTGTGTATCAAGCCAAAGTCCAGAAACCTAACAGAAGGCAACAAGAACATTTAAATATTTTAAGCAAAGGATCACATAATCAAGTTTGATTTTAAAGAGTTCACTATTGGTAGTGTGAAATTTGTACTGTAGCAGAAGATATGCTAGGAAGGGCTAAAATAGGATAATTTTGCACTCTTCAAGTAATAAATTCTGAAACTTGCACTTGGATATTGACAGAGGAGAAAAGAGAGAGAAGCATCTAGAAATACTTAGCTACAATATTAACAGGATCTATGCACTGGCAATGTGGGGGGAAATGGACATGAAAAATGCACAAGAGGGAGAAGCAGAGGGCAGGGAGATTCCAAGTTTGTGTTCTGAGCAATGGGTGAAGGGCAGTCCCAGTGAAGGAAGACAATAAAAGCATGGGGTTTGGTAAAAGGACAAGAGACAATTTATTCAATATGAGACATGGAGAGTTTGAAGTACTTCTAGAATATTCAAACAGGAAGAACAAGCTGCCAATTAAATACCCAAATTTGACCTCAGAAAAGAAATGTCAGCTGAATCAAGCTGGAGACTGAAACCATGGAGAAGAATAAAACCATCTAGGGGACAGTACAGAGGAACTAACAGCCAGTTATAGAACCTGGAGACCCCCTGCCGGCTCCACTCAGGGGCAGTGAAGGGCAGGACTGTGCCTAATCTACACTCCAAACAGCAGGACCATGGCCAGAATGACTTTGGGGAATTAACTCAGGCCCACATTTTCACCAGGGTTTTTGTAATGCAATATTCAGTAGAAGAGTTTCAGCAACAAGAAAAGCTTTCTATTCTAATATGGACCACCTTTTCCAGAACGCTGCTTGGAATATTCTTTTCCTCAGATTAATAGGTATTTCTAAAAAGAAGAGTTGCAGCAATCAAGGCCTATTTAGTCTTGCTAATACACATTATGATTATTAGCTAAAAGGTAAAATATACAATATTTCTCAAATTTGGCCATTTGACACTTTTTACAGGGCATTCCCCACTCACCATTTTTTCTAAGGAATACTTCAAAAAAATACAACTTATTACCATATATAATAATCTTAAGAGAATGGATAGTGATAGCAAAGGGAAAAAATGAGTTACTTAACTGTGGAGTCAATACCTTTGCAAATCATAACAAAAAATTAGAAAGTGCACACTTCTCATTAAGCATAACCTTCAGGAAAGGAACTTGCCAATTCCAAAGTGATATGTATAATGAGTGATTGATCAACCTCAATCATGAAAATAAATGGCAATCATCATCACTATAAAAACTATAATAAGTTTTTCTTTATCATCAAGTCTAGGCAGGAAAAATGAAAAAAAAATCACTCATTAATTATCCATCACCTTTCACATCATCTTTATGGGGTGGGTGTTGTTGTATCTGGCATCTGCATGGGGGAACTGAGGCTCTGTCATTGTTCAGCACGAAGGCTGAAAGTGCTGGATTCAGTCCTGGTGAGTGGGGACTGAATACCTTGCTTGTTCCAGGTATTCCATAAGTACTGCTAGAATTAATTTACCAGAATTTACAGAGAAACATGCTTTGTCCATTCCTGTTTCCCACACTGGAAGTGCTAATTCTGATTACTTATTTTTAAAATGTAGACAACAAAGAGCAAGAAGAATCCTGATGATGACTACTGTTCCTTTCCCACACATTCGTGGAACATCTATCCTCCTGGAACTCAGGTGATTTCACAGTCAATTAGTTCAGTAAAGACCTTCATGACAAATAAAAGGGGACAGAAAGTTTCTTTATATTGTGCTATCTTCTCTAAATACAATCTTGCATTTTTTAGTAAATATCCTTGTATTATCAGTTTATAATATTCAGAAAACTTCAATTCCTATCCACTGTATACATAATTAAAATTCAATATCACTGGTTCCCCAAATTTTTCCACCAACACACTTTGATGGAAAAGTCACTAAACTTCTCAATAACCGTGACTTATTTTCTCAGAGGAGGACTTTGAGGGAGTTACACCAAGAACCAATAGGGAAGAGCATCCATGAATCTCAGAAGAGGGCAGAGGGAAGAAGACCTTCTGTGATCACAGCCTTCCTCCCTAGAAGAGGTGTGCACCTCTACTCTTACAAACTGCTCTAAGATATTACTGACTCTTCATTCATAAAAAGCATCCTCCCTTCAATCACAAATGCTGAGTTCCTATAAGCCACCACATAACCACCATTCTAATTATGCTAACTTGGGTATTTTTTAATGCAATGAGATATGAGGTTTATATTATACTTGGCAAAACCAACTTCCAGTTTTTAACTACATTCTGCATAGGAGCCTTAAGAGAGGGTAAAAGAAGAAAGGGACTGATGGAGTGAAGCTTTATCAAGAACTAGGATCATAATATCAGCTGCCCTCGGCAAGACTCCTGGTAGAGCCTTGGGAACGAACATAACAGGACTGACTTCAGGCAAGGCCAGCACCAGGGGAAGACGCATGGCAGGATTCCTTCAAGAACTGCCCGCTGGAAGATAAAATATAAACACCAGTGACTGAAATATCTAAATATTTACACAACCACAGCTGGAAAAAGATATACACATAAGTGCTAAGTATTTCAAAGAAATATATCACAGTCACTTTAGATTTATGATGTGGAAATCAAGCTCCTAGTCGGATGTGAATGGTTCCTCCCTTTTCAGACATCACATTTACAGAAATACAAGCAAGTGACCATATGAGAGACTGATCATGTTAACATTCTGTTGAGGTAGGTAAAACACACACACACATATATGTAACTTCATTTTTCTTTCATATATATGATTTTGTTATTTTTTTCTAGCATGGCAGCAATAATTTATCTCAAGGTTTTGTTTATTCATGTTTTCAAGTCCGTTTCTTCACAGCAGATTGAGTGAAACAGTGTTTATTCCATTAACAAAGTCTTGTTTTGATACAAATTTCTTTTTCATATTCTTTGGCAGGTAATACTGGAAAACCTAGAATGATTAAAAGGTCCATTTATATCATATATAAAAGATCTTGCTGCACAAAAGTGCTTCTGAAATCACTAGAAGCAGAAGAGAAACAATTGCAGTGAGTAGCTGACAGATGCACAATGAATATTAATAGACAACTTGGTGACATCTGTCCAAGATACGGGCAGGGGTATGTATATTTGCCTTGACAACATATCTATATTTGTAAAAGAATACCTATGTTCTCAAAAGAGCCCTGCCTCTTAACCTTTTTATTTAAGCCCCATTTACATTTTAAGGAGTAGACAGCCTCCAATTATTAACATAAATCCTATTGTGGGCACCAATCCTATAATTTTCCTGTCAGAATTCCATCCTACAAGGAGATATTTGTTAAAAATAAGAAGACAGCACCCATTAATTACTCACTGTGTAGAGAATAGACTTAAATATCCTCTACTGAGTTATACACATTTCCCCGATGCTCACACTTCCTACTGGAATAGGTATAAAAACAGACCATAGACTACAGAAAAACTAGGGAGTTTCACCTGAATTTATATGGAGAAAAGAAATACAAGCAAAACAGAATGCATTAAGATAACTACATGATAAATGAATGACTCATGCAACTTTCCTTAGGTACTATGTTTAATCCTAATTTATTTTTATCATAATTCTACCCTAAAGATTGCATGGGAGAGTGTTTTTACCAAAATTTAGAATAATTTTAATAATTAACTGAGTGACACAGGCACTATCTGTTATCATCTAAAGTGACTATCAAAATAGACTGAACAGAATTCCAGAAGTGAGTCCCAGGTGCTGTCTCATATTCCTATAGAATTTAATACATGTGGTATTCCCAGAAATATAAAAAGACTGACAGTAACAGAAGTTTTATAAAGAATATCACTTGCACTCTTCCACCATTTTTAATAATTTCAAAATTAAGTAGAAGACACTTCTCTCACAAGACCCAAGCATTGCAGAAGCTACTAGGGAATGAACTGCAGGACCTGCCTTCACCTACTCAAACCGGCAGGGCTCCATTCTGAGCTATAAGGAAAGGGACTGGAGGGTTGAAGTTAGTTAGCTCAGTTCATGCTTCCTATTTGCACTTTAGTAAAATGTCCAATTAACATGCAAATAGGAGCATTTTTTACTGCCTATAAACTGCCAATAAAAATATTTATATATCTTAAAGTACATCTTCTCTCATTATCCTATCAGAATATATATATGTATGTATGTGTGTATGCATATGTATATATAGATATACACCTGTGTGTATATATCTATATATATGCCTATATTGTATTAAGATTTGTGCTAAGTTTTGGCAACACAAAGAAATATAAAATCAAATCCCTGAACTAAATAGCCTACAATTCACCATGAGAGAAATATTAACAAGAATACTATTGAAAAATAAGAACGATACAAAGACAGGCAGTAGCAGGAGAAACTGATTTCCAGAAGGAAGAAATAATGAAGGCCAGAAAAACATGAATTAATGTAGTATTTTGTGGGGAACGTTTATTAAACCTAGAGAAAGAATTCCATCTGCCTGGGTTCAAATCCAGGCTCTACTATGTGTTAGCTGTGTGGACTTGAATGAGTTTACTTACCTGTAAAATGAGTATAAAAATAATATCTCTACTTTATAGGTTAGCATAATCTTTGATACATAACATAATATTCCATGCCTCATGGCTGGAACCATTAATGCAGTATATGGAAGTTGTCTGATTTTATGACTCTTCTCCCAAACTTTTCTGCAATTACATTAGAATTCTTATTATTTATAGAGAAACGGATTACTTTTTTTCATAAATTTATTTAAAAAGTTGCAAATTGAGACAGTTTCTAATTTTAGTTGAGAATTCAGCTTAAAATAACTCCTCATTTACACAGCAAAACATCTTTCATAATACATGAAAAACGAAACAAAGCTAGAGCACTTAGCCCAGCCAAGTTACCGTGATTAAGAATCATCAGAGGTTGATTCTTTCTAAAGCCATCTATAAGAAAGTATCTCTGGCCCTCCCCTGACTGGTGTGGCTCATTGGGTTGAGCATCATCCCACAAACCAAGAAGTCGGCAGTTCAATTTCCAGGCTGGGCACATGCCTGGGTTGTGGACCAGGCTCCCGGTTGCGGGGGTGTGAAAAGCAACTGATCAATGTTTCTCTTACACATCAATATTTCTTTCCCACTTTCTCTCTCCCTTCCTTTCTCTATAAAAATAAATAAAATAGTTTAAAAATATATCTCTGTTGTTGTGGAAAATATTACATATAGAAAAAGCCATTGACTAAATGTGTGACTTTCAAAATTTAAAAGACATACTAATGCTTTTTAAATATTCCTGAGAGAATAGTATTGTTTTTCCCCCTTTTATTATAAATTAAAAAAATCCTAGGGTGACCAGAATATAGATGAAGTTTGTAACTGTGCAGAATGATACTTCAAGTCAGCTCTCTGTAAATACACCAAGGTTATCAAAATTCACAAATTACACTTTATTGACTAATGCTTATCTTAAAATACAAAAAATAAATCAGATCTGATAATATAATAGATTATTTCAGGTGTTAGAGCCATTTTCAAAAGACAAAGGATCTTGGACAATATGTTGTATTGTGGAAAACAGTTATTTGGGTGGTCCTGTGAATTTTTTTTATTGCTATGGAAAAATAGCTCCTCCTAACATTGGATTTTGAACATATTAAGACAAATGACATGCTAATGCAATCAATGTTAACCTACACTTCATTTCTTTTTATATGTAATATGGAAATAACAGATGGCTATACATAAGCCAACTAGAACCCCAATAGAGAGAACACGAGCAGACTTCCTTACTGAAATGGAAATACTCAGTAATACTCCTGTTAATTGTATAAAATAAACCTTGCTTGCCAAACTTCCTTTTTCCTGAATTTAAATTTTTGAAGAAAAATCTATATTCTAAAATTAATCTCTTACTTTTTATTTCAGATATGTATTTAGGTCAATTCCTTCTCTAAAGAGTTGCATTAGATTTTCATAGACTGTACATCATAGATATAATTTAATCAATAACTAAAATCAATTAAATTACTAAAAATAAAGCTTTCAACTTTACTTCTTGAATTAGGTAGTCATACTTGAGCCATATTTAAAAAATCTATGAATACAGGTGTCCGCAAGATGGAGTATGGGATGGCAATTTTAAGAATAAGTGTCTAAGTACAGTTACACTTGAAAAAAACAAAATACCTAAAACAGCCTTTTAAAGGATTACTGAGAAATCCCTACAGGAATGCAGTCAACTTCACTCATTTTTTAAACCCAGTCAGTACTTCTGACATGAACAAGAATGTCTAAAGAAACTCATTTATTATTCCTCAGTAAACAGTCATCTTTTCCTCCCTTGTTATCTTTCCAATTTCTCTCTCATTTTATCCCTCCTCATTTCTTTCAGACTCTAAGGGACATTATAACAAAGGATGTTGAGACAGATTCTTATCCTGAGACATACAAGGTGAGACTTACAGGGAATTCCAAATATTAACTTACAATCTACTCAGTGATTTTTATTTTCTAAACAGGTATGCAAATAACTCATCAATCCAAATAAGGCTGTGTGTAGTAGATCCAAAAGGGGGAAATTTACCATACATGAAACTTTAATGTAAACAAGTTTTGATGCAAAGAACTCCAAAAAGTTATCCTAATTCTAAAACATGTTTTCCCTTTATTGCGCTCTGAGTTGAGATTTGCTACCTATCTCTCTTTCTTTTCTTTTGAAGGTAAGTTTGAACTTTTTCTTTTGAAATAGAGGTAAGATATCTCTTTTTCCTGAGATAGTTTTTTTTTTTTTATTGTGGTAATATGCTGCCTATATGCATTTATCACTTTTTTATTTTAATGCAATTTTAAAAGGAAAATATAATACTTAGTCATTTCGTTGGTGTTAGCTTAATTTTGAAGGGAAAGGGCCACGGTATCACTTTTGTTTAGAAAGCATTTATAATACTGAAATTCTTGTGTTTAGTCATTAAATAGTTAGACCAGAACTGAAATATTTCTGCATCTCCAGCAAGAACAACAGCATCTAGCCCTCATCAGGTACTTAATGGATGTGTTAAATGAATGATCAGACAATGGGAAAAGAAAATGAAGGGAGACCCCACGTGTATGTATAAGCTATTTAAAACAAACATCCATGCCTGGAGGCAACTCAAGAGAATGTAAGGGCAATCCTTACTTCTTCTGGGAAGCAGACATCCACAGTAGCTCTGAAGCCATGGCCCCTGTGAAAAAGCTATTTTGATATTTTTGATTCATTCCAAGTAGGAAACTCTGTTTAGAAATAATTCTAAGGACATTGAAACCTATATACATTATCATGTGTGTTGAAAATACAAGGACCAACAGTGGTATAGGGTATACAATTCTAGCAGAAGAGGTAGGCTGAGAAAAAAAGAAGCAGACAGAAAAAGATCTAGAAAAAATGATCTAAAATGTAACTTGAAAGTGTTGCTTTCTTAGGAACCATTGAAAATGCATAGTTTTTCTTTCACTCTAATTTTCTCTAGTTTCTAGGTATTTATTCCATGATGTTCTAGTATTATTTTCATAATAAAATATTTTATTTTAGAAGTGTAAAAGATAACAGAATTGTTTTTTCCAATATAGGACTTTCATTGTATCTCTGAAATATCACAAACAAGTCTGAGGAATCCTGCATCTTGCTATTTCTGTATCTGGACAACTTCAATCTTATTTATCAGCCTGCTGAACTGTTCCTGTTTCAGAAACATAAACACCATCCAAAATTTTGCTGACATTCTTGTTTTTCACTGTTGTGGCTAGTTAAATCAAAGCAGCTGAATTGATATAAGTTCAATGTCATTTCCTTCAAGAATTAACTCATCTTTCTCAGCTTGAAATACTGAACAATCAATGCCTGAACTCATTCAAACCCAAACCCGAGAAATTCCTGATTTCACAAGGAAATTTATTCTCCTGAATAACAACGCTGACAGGGAAGTGGGCACACCCAGGACTCATCTTGTAACAGAGGTCCCGTGTAACACCTTTGATCATGTTTGCTCTATGACTGCTGTTGGTGCGGGTGGTAGCCAGTTCCTTTCTCTTTCCCACCATTTGTCAACCCGGAGCCTCTTCTTTTCTGTCCAACGAGACTGAGTTAGTTCCACGCTGACGTGATTGAAGTCCCTCTGCAGGGCGCCTCTGGGGCCCCTCATTATAGCTGTGCATCCCTTCAGAGTGATGTCACCTTTTCTGGAATATCATCAGTCTGATTGCTGAGAATGATCTCCATCATCACAGTAGATGCAGCAAAGGGAGCCCAACACAAATTTTTTAAAAATATGGAAAAGACAAAATCCAACTTGTATTAACTCTTTAGCATTCATTTACTCACTCAACTAAAATGTACTAAGTACTCAAACTGCACCTGACCTGTCCTTGTTGCAGGTGATACTTGAGTGCAAAAAAACAAATAAAAAATCAAATAAACAGTTTGTAGTACCTATCTCTTTTTCATTTTTTCAGTTATTAAAATTTATCACAAGCTATAAAAAAAAATAGCCCTGGCTGGCGTAGCTCAGTGGATTGAGCGCGGGCTGGGAACCAAAGTGTCCCAGGTTCGATTCCCAGTCAGGGTACATGCCTGGGTTGCAGGCCATGATGCCCAGCAACCGCACATTGAGGTTTCCCTCTCTCTCTCTTTCTCCCTTCTTTCCCTCTCTAAAAATAAGTGAATAAAATCTTTATAAAAAAAAAATTTATCACAAGCAACACTGAGTGCACTTAAACAATGTATATGTAGTTATGTACCTCTTAGTCAACATTAAACTTTTTTGTGGGCATTCATAAATAACCAGCAAATGAATCTAAAAGAATCGTGTATGCAAAACTATGCATGCAATAGAGCTAGAATTCGTGGATGGTAATGTACTGCATGGACCATAGACAGAGTAGAATCAAACATCTTCTAGCAAAATAAGTTTTCCTGGAAAGCTGGAAAACCTGTATGAGATTAAATGAACAGAGGGCACAAAAAGCTTCTTCTCCTTAGGAAACAAATAGACCTAATGATTTTACTTATTTTCAGTAACATTACAAGGTAATTTCTGATCTATGATGCCCAGGCAAAAAAAATTTTTAACCTTAAATTATTTTTCACTTCACATTTGAGCAATTCTGAGACCTTCCATTAATAATAAATTAAGCCCAAAATACACTATTAGAATATACTTGCATTTTTCAAACTCAGCCTATGATAACTCATAGAATATCTCAACATAACAGGTATTTCTCTAGCTTTCTGCTAACAGTGAAACAAGAACTGAGATGGAGAAAATAAATGTAAGAATTTTGTTTTATTAATTTTAGAACTATAAATAATATGGTCATTTAAAAAGTAAGAGTAATTTACTTCAGGTCAACAGGGGGGTATAGGTTAAAATGTTCACCTCCTCACACAACCACAGAGACATTTACAACTAAACTTCAAAACAAATAACTCCCAGAACTGTCAGAAAATCAAACCGTATGGAAGTCCAAAAACTAAGGATTTAAAGAAGCCACATTCATTCCCACGGGTAGGAAGGGCAGGGTCACAGAGACAGACTAAGAGGCAGAGAGGTGAGGAGTCACAGAGCAGTGTAGAGAGGCAGCGGTGGAGGCCTAACAGGCAATCCCACATTCACATGTGGTGGATAAAAATCCAGAGGGATACCTTGAGAGCGAATGATCCCAGCCCCAAGCCAGGCTGCACAGCCCAGGGTTCCAGTGCCAGGAGGATAAGTGCCCATAACTTCTGGCTATAGAAACCAGTGGGAATTGCAGTGACAGAAGAAACTGCCCAATTTTCAGGAGACTCTACTTAAAGGGCCTGTGCAGTCTTAGAACATACACAAACCTACCCACTCTGGGATTCACCACCAGAGTAACAGCTGGAAGGGTGCCAGTTGCATACAGGGAGTCGAGGAAGTGACTAGAAACAGGGAGAGTGCCAGGTAAACCTCCAGAAGTCAGGAAGCATCACTGTCCTCTCTCCAACCCCCCCGGAGCCACAAGGCTATGAAGCCGGTTGCCCCACCCTGACAGTTACCTAAGGCTCTGCCCCATGCAATTTACAGGTGCCTTTTCTACAATAGGCCACAGTACTAAGACAGAGAGTCTAAGCAGCTCTACCTAATACACAGAAACAAACATGGGGAAGCTGCCAAATTGAGCAGACAAAGAAATATGGCCCAAATGAAAGAAAAGAACCAAACCCCAGAAGAGGAACTACACAAAACAGATATAGCCAACCTATCAGATGCAGAGTTCAAAACACAGGCAATCAGGATGCTCAGAGAACTCCCTGAGTATGGCAAAAACATAAAGAAATGAAGGTTACACTAAGTGAAATAAAGAAAAATCTTCAGGGAAGCAACAGTGAAGGGGAGGAAGCTGTGATTCAAATCAATGATTTGGAACACAAGGAAGAAATAAACATTCAACCAGAACAGAAGGAAGAAATAAGAATACAAAAAAATAAGGATACTGTAAAAAATTTCTGGGACATTTCCAAACACATCAACACCTGAATCATGGATGACAGAGGGGAAAAGAGGAAAAGCAGGAAATCTAAAACTTATTTTGAAAGAAAATTTCCCTAATTTGGGAAAGGAAATATACATATAAATTCAGGAAGCACAGAGGAGGCCCAAACAAGATGAACCCAAAAAGAACCACACCAAGACACATCATAATTAAAATGCCAAAGGTTAAAATTAGAGAACCTTAAAAGCAGCAAGAAAATAGGAGAGATTTTACCTACAAAGGAGTTCCCATAAGACTATCAGCTGATTTCCCAAAAGAAACTTTGCAGGCTACAAGGGGCTGGCAAGAAGCACTCAAAGTGATGAAAAACAAGGACTTGCAACAGAGATTACTCAATCCAGCAAAGCTATCATTTAAAATGGAAGGGCAGATAAAGTGCTTCCCAGACAAGGAAAAGATAAAGGAATTCATCATTACCAAGCCATTATTAAAGGAAACATTAAAGAGGCTTATTTAAGAAAAAGATAAAAACTATAAACATTAAAAAGGGCACAAATTCACAACTATTAACAACTGAATCTAAAAAAAACTGAGCAAACAACCAGGTCAGAACAGAATCATAGGTGTGGAGATCTTGAGGGGTTATCAGCTGGGAGCAGGGAAGGGGAGAATGGGGGGAAAGATGCAGGGATTAGAAGCATAATAGATAGGTACAAAACAGACAAGGGGATGCTAAGAATAGTATGGGAAATGGAGAAGCCAAATAACGTACATGCATGACCCATGGACATGAACTAAGAGGGGAATACTGGACGGAAGAGGGTACCAGGTAGAAGGAAGCATAGAGGGAAAAATTTGGACAACTGCAATAGCAAAATCAATAAAATGTATTTAAAACATAAAAAGTAAGAGTAATTTTCTTTTGAAATAAGCATTTTATTTATTACATGTTCACATAAAACTGCATGTAGGTATTTTCAGAGGTAAATATAGGCTCATCACAATGGTCTCCTAAAATATAAGGCATGGGCATGTCAAAATGGAAATAACAACATATTAATATAAACTTTCAAAAATTTTTAATTATTGAACATAACAAAAGTAGTGTGTCTCAATGGATAATCCTTCTTTATACCTTTATACTCATAAAGGTATACTCATTTTATTCCCTAATTTTTAAGTATTCTTTATTTTATTTTATTTTTTCTACTTCAGAAAAATCAGGGATGAGGTTAAAAGTGTAAAGAAGTGGTCATTGACCTAATTGGTCTTTCTTTTGGGGTGTAAGGACCTGTAACTGGTACTTTACAGGTACACAATGTGATTTTATTGTACATTAAAGTTTGAAAGTCACTGAATTAGAGGCTGAACTTACTGTGATAGATATGCAGTAGCCTTAACTGTCAAATAGAACAATAGTTAAAATATACTTATGCTTCAGCTCATTAGCTGCATTAATTCTCACATTCCTCAAAATCTTCTGAGGTAGGCACTGTTCTTATCCATAATTTGTAGCTGAGGAAACTGAGACAGAGTAGTTAACTCACTAGTCCAAGATTTCACAGTTACCCAGTAATAGACAGAGATCCAGGTCCCTGCAGCCTGTTTCAGAATTTGGACATTTCACCATTAAATCATGCCATAAAACAGTACAACTTATTAAGAACTTACCTTGACTGAGAATAAACTTTACAGACCAGAGTTGTTGTTTTTTTTTATAACTCTCAAATTAATATAAGAAAAACTAGAAATAATACTTTGGTTCTACGTGGCAGGTGGGAGTGCAGGTTTTTTTTCCTGGGCCCACCATTTTCTACCTCCCCATCCTTGGTTACTGGGTCAGTTTCCTCATCCATAAAATGAGGTTAATATAGCATGTTAAAGCTGGAATAAGAACAGATAAATTTGTCAACCCTCACATTTTGCAAACAAAGGAAAACTAATCAACATATTGAAAATACTTGATTAAAGTTGACAACAAAATTCCCCTGTAGCCAGAACCAGGACTCTTTTCTGAATCCCATAAATATGAGGTTAGGAGTAAAATCTATTGTAAAAGAGACTAAAGAAGAGGTGTCCTTAGCCTGGTCAGGGTGTGCTTCAAAATGTCTGTGAATTCTTCAAAGTGAATGCAAGTTTCTCTGAGCATGAATGAAGATTTAAAAATGACTTAGTCTTAGAAGAGGTTCTAATCTTCACAAGAAATATAAGGATAATTAGCTTTGCTTTTTTAGATGAATTTTTAAAAGCTGAAAGGGGTAAATATTGCACAAATATCTCCCAAATAATTCACAGAGAGATATTTGTACAATACATATCATACAGGTACAGTGTCCTATACTACTGTACAATGTCTCTCACTCTCAAATAATTCGTGGGAAGCTGAGAACTGAAGCTGTGAACTCCAAAGCCTGCCTCCCTTTCTCGATGTTGCCGTGCAACACTGCTCCTCTGTCTTCTCATTTTCAATCCTTCCTACCTACACTTCACTCGATCCTGGACAGCACAAGCTGAGTGAAGTAATACCTATTATTACTATTCCTTCACCCAAGCAGGAAGTTTTCTATTAAGAAGTATTTTTACAAACTCCAACATTATTAAGAAAGGGAACAACAGTGGCTGGCACTAAGTAATGAGCACTTAGTATATAATGGACATACACTAGGAATGTGAACATGTGATCTCATACCTTTCATATATAATTGTCTCGTAATGTCGGTGAACTAACCCTATCCTTCAAATACATACAATCCAGTTGTTTAGGACTTAGAAAGACTAGAGTTTTCAAACTGAGAAGGGCTTACATATGTTGAAATGTTCAGAGTCCAAGAAGTATGTGAATATATATAAATGCCAAAGGAGAAATAAGAAGTGAAAGGCAAAGGCAGTGGGCAAACTGGATTCTCAGAGAAGAGATTTTGGTGGGCTATGGAGAGCTGGATAGGATTGTGGTTGGTCAGAGGTTCTTTGTCCCTGAAATTATTGGGAATTTTATGTTTACAAATATACTTGCATTTTTATAGGCAGAACACTCATCCATAGAAATGGCCATCGGATTCTTGAAGATGGGCATTAATGCAAAAAAATTTTTAAGTAAATAACAACATAGCCCTGGCCAGGTAGCTCAGTTGGTTGGAGCGTCATCCCACACACCAAAAGGTTGCAGGTCCAATCCCCAGTTAGGGCACATACCTAGGTTTTGGGTTCCATCCCCTGTTGGAGTACATGCAGATGCCAACCGATCAATGTTCAATTGATGTTTCTCTCTCACATCAATGTTTCCCTCTCTCTTTCTCTCTCTCTTCCTTCCTATCTGTCTAAAATCAATAAACATATTCTTGGGTGAAGATTAAAAACAATGGATAAATATACAAACAAACAAACAACACAGAGGATGGATCAGTTTCCTAGAGTTACCGTAAGAAAGTAACAAAAACAGGGTAGCTCTAAGGACTGACATTTGCTGACTCAGAGTCCTGGAGGCTAGAGGTCCAAGACTAAGTCATGAGGGTTGGCTTCTTCTAAGGGCTGTGAGCTGTGAGGAAGAATCTCTTCTGTGCCTCTTTCCTAGCTCCTGGTGGTTTAGTGGAAGTTCCCTTGCCCTGCTGCTACTGCTGTCTCACACCCCAAACTGCCTTTACCTTCACTTGGCATTCTCCCCATGTCTTTTTGTGCTTCTGTGCCCAAATTCCCCCTTTTTATAAGGATACAGTCATTTTTACCCTAATGAGATCACCTTAATTTGCTCATCCCCAAAGATCCTATCTCCAAATAATGTCACATTTATAGGTACTGGGAGTTAAGGCTTTAACAACTTCTTATGGGACACAATTTAACCCATAACCATAAGAAAAGCAGAGATGAAGGGAAAAAATGTTTCTGATGAGGTAATGAGGAAGGGAACAGATAATGATGCGGCACCAAGGAGCCCAGCATGATTTGTAGGAAGGCTTCAGTCTTAAGACTAGTGAAAAATAGGAATTTAAATTATTGTGTTAGCCAAACTCAAGAAATCTCAACATGTTCAAGAAAGGCTTTTGGAGTCTAGCCCATCGGCAACAAATAAGTTCTTAGAAGCTTTTGCAGAGTAAATCAACAGGAAGGCGTTGTTTAGGAGCTCCCTGGGCTAGGTAGGCTGAGAGTGGTGGGAGGAGACCCAGAGACTGAAGAGATAATCACCTCCTAATACAGGTGCGAGTCAACATAAGTAATGAAAAGGAAAAAGACATAAAAACTCAAGAAGCATTTGGAAGTAAGAAGTCATGTAACTCAGTCCAACAACCCTAAGGTCTGCAACCCTAAGGTCAAGAGACAAGAAAGGCAGCCTGGGGTTGCCATTGTTTTAAACTTGTTTGACTTTGAAAAAAAAAAAAAAAGCCAACACTATAAACTTTAGTTTTTACATACATTAAACAACTTATTTAGAAACCAATTTGAGTGTCAACAGATTATCTTTAAAAATAGTTCAAGGTTTCTTTCCACCCAATTCACAAGAAGTTTTTTCTATTTCAAGAATTATATGTTTCAGCCCTGGCTGGTGTGGCTCAGTGGATTAAGCACTAGCCTGTAAACCAAAGGGTCGCTGGTTTTGATTCCTAGTTAGGGCACATGCCTGGGTTGCAGGCCAGGTCCCCAGTGGGGGTCCCACTAGAGGCAACCACACACTGATGTTTCTCTCCCTCTCTCCCTCCCTTCCCTTCTCTCTAAAAATAAGTAAATTCTTTAAAAAAAATTGTATGTTTCAAATTATCATACATAATTATACTATGCTTTCCTAAGATAATTTTACTTGATAATTTATAGATTACATGCAATATATCCAGAAAATATATTGCTACCAAACTAACATAGTTGCATTTAAAATCTAATGATAAATTCCATGCCCATTTTATATAGAAATTCTTGATAAAAGGTACAAACTTCCAGTTATAAAATAAGTGACTGGGATGTAAGGTACAGCATGGTGACTATAAGTTAATAATACTGTATTGCTTATTTGAAAGTTGCTGAGAAAGTAGATCTTTAAAATTCTCATGGCAAAAAAATATTTTGTAACTCTATATGGTGACAGATGTTATCTAGACTTATTGTGTTGACTCTTATGCAATATCTACAAACATTGATTCATTATGTTATACCTCTGAAATGAAAAAAAAAAAAAGAAACTCTTTTGATGGTACAGACAATAGGCTGATGTCATGCAGCAATCAATATAAGGACATATCCTGAAGGTTATATAGACCACTTTGATTCATTTTTGCAGATCAATTTTAAACCTGTTTTATAAAGTGATAAAATATTGAGGACCCACCTACTGCTTTGAGCACAGTAAGAAATGTTTCAGGGGAAATTTTTAGTGGGAAAATCCCATGAACATCAAAAGAGGTTTTATAGAAGGTTACCATTCCATGGACAAATCGAAGCAATCTAAGTAATTATCTTTTTAAGCATGTTTACTCTTGTCAAATGAAGAAAAGAATGCACCTGCAATCTTTTTAATTTAATTAGAATTATGTTTTAATATGAAAGCTACTTTTATAAAGAAAATGTCTGCTCCTACTTAAAGTGATATTTAATAAGGGCAAATTTTAAAAAGTGATCCCCAGTACCATAAACACAATACTATAATGAAGCCAAATCTCATTATTAAATTCTAATACAGTGTATTCCAAGAGAACTTTCTGCAATAATGATTAAAATGTGCTATATATGCACATATACATATATGTATACAGATACAGTTACCACCAGCCACATGAGGTTTTTGTGTATTTAAAACTCAACTTTCATTCATTTTATTTTCATTAGTTTTCTTTAAATAGTCACATGCACCTGGTGGCTACAGGTCTAACTATTGTCACATGAAAAGAAATGCAAAAAGGAAAATCAAACCTTTACAAAAGGCTTTTAAAACACTGGTACACATCACAGTGAAAAATCACAGATCTTTACTACTAGAGAACATCAAGATGAATAAGAGGTGATACCTTGAAAAAATTCAGAAGTCAGGGGGCCTACTTTTGACCTACCAGACCAAGTCTTCTAAAAAACAAATCTGTTCAACAAGCACCAGAAGTGTTTCAGATATGCAGTAAAATCTGAGACTACCTGTTCAATTTTGTTTCCATTACAAATTTCAGTCACCATTTTCCTCTAACAGGAAATATGAATTTGTACCATTTGACTATTGAGAGTTAATAATAAAACACACTGATTCAATATAAATAACATTGGCACCTCTTAACTAATTTTTTAGAGCACCAGCTCTATGGAAATGACTAGAGAATAAATTATTCACATTCTAAGCATCAACTAATTTACCTGGACAAATTCTACATTTCATCAAATCTTTCTCTTGGTAGGTACTATAGTGAATGAATTATATGCCTTGATTATTAATTACACTCAATCATTTTTTATTCCACAGCTTTAAGTTCATGCATAAAACTTGTTATGTAAATTTATGCAATGTCATTCTCTGATTCTCAATTTCCTCATCTGTAAAAAGACGTAAAACCAGAATGAAAACTCCTACTTTGCGAGACTTAAGAAGGCCAAATGTAAGGTGCCTAGCAGAGTGTCTGCCTGTAGGTGCTAATTGCTAGGTATCCAGTTCACTTCCTCTTCCAACTGTGTTTTTTTTTTTTATTTTAATCCACTTATCTGTCAATATTCCTAATAGCTGCCCCAAACCACTTAATTACCAATTCCAGTTTTAGGGCTACCAGAAGCCCTACAGTACTGGCCTCCCTGGGCAGGAGAATTTTGGGACATACAACTCCTTACCCAACTGTCCTAGTAAGGCTGTTCTGCTATGACCCGGTCACACTTGCTCACCTTCCCATCCTTGAAGTTGGGTTATTATTTTATTACTCAGAGCCAAGCCTAGTTCCCATAACTGAAACTTTGCTTCCCTCCTCATGACTCTGCATTTACATTTTCTCTAATACCCAACACTCCCTCTTTCATTCCCTCCAACAAAGAAAATTAGGCAATGAAGACACCCCTCATTTAGACAGGACTTGAAGCATAAGTGCCCTCAATCTAGACATACAACATTTTAATATATCTTGTTTAGAAGCAAAAAAAAAAAAAAAAAAAGCAGTAATGACCCTCTTTTTTTTTTTCTTTCTGGTGTTACATAGCTCCAGGGTTGGTTCCATATCCTAGTGTATTTTCATTTTAAAACATTACTCCCTAACATCAATATGAAAAATCTCTAAAAACTTAAAAAAAAAACCTAAATCTAAAAAGAGGCACTTCAACACTATGTAAAATAATTTCATCATCTTATAAGAAAATATGATAACTTGTTCTGCATTAGGGTAAAATTGAATACTATCCAAAAAAAAGAAAAATTTTGATTTTCTCTTAAGTATGATTTATGATTACGTACAAAATTCTTCTGATTTTACCTGTGTTTAGCCTTCCAAAGGTGACTGTATCACACACGTGCAAGTCATTTTGAGATCAAAATGACAACAAATAAATTTTCTTATTTCAGTCTAAGAAACTGTGGGTGGAGGGAAATAAATATTTCATATCAAATACAATCTATTTTTAAAGTCCTATTATAAAAATATCAAAAGATTTTCTGAAAGTTTTAGTGCCATCTCGTTCAAAAGGCCACATGATTTCATCTGAGGGCAAACCACTTTGATACGACAGCCTCATAAGGACCTCACAGAACACCAGCCAGACACTCAGGTGAAAGTTTCAGGAGTCATAAAGTGGAAAGCATAATGCTTTATGGTAACTGAAATACATTTTAAGTAAAATATGCATTTTTAAAACGACAAATTCTTTGACCTTTTAAAATAGTGATTATGTTAGCGTGAAGAAACTAAATAGTCAGGTTTGACCAAACTTTAGTTTTATTTCTTTTTTTAAGAGCTGTTTCTAAGTCTTTTCAACATCAAGTTTTCATATTATGTGAGATGCAATGCATTTTTCTCATCTGACATAAAAGTTTCATTCACATGATATACCAGTAAATTTTAGATTACATTTTATTACTGGATAAGGTAGCAATTTTCAACCAGTGTGCTGCAAGAATTTTTAAAACATACAATACCCAACTGTTTAGTCAGGGGCACGGACCTCTTTTCCCTTGTCTAATAAAAAACAAATGACAACAGCCAACAAAACAATAGCTATCTGATCTGGTATAAATGAATCAAAATTATACCTATTTTTTGTCATGTCAGCAAAAATAGTAAGAGTTTTTGATGTCCCATAGAAATTTAGTAATTGGTTTACATGTGCCATGAGATGAAAAAGGTTGAAAAATCACTGGGTTAGGGTAAATAAAATGAATTTTATGATCGGCATAACTAGGTGTCAGGGCTTTATGTATTTTATTTTAATGAATATGCCTGACAGCCTTATGTTTAAATATTTACAGATGAAGAAATGGAAGGTTCAGGATGCTTAAGTACCTTGTCTGAGGTCTAATTTTCCATAAATTACTTGAACCTGTCTGACCCTAGAATAAGTTAAAATTATCTGAATTTTGTAAAACCAGTCTACAGATAGGTGGTTCCCAAAACCTTATCTGCAACAAGCACTACTCTATATATAAAGTAAATAACTACTGTTAGGCTCACAAATTACTTCCTGAAATATAAGAAGACAGTTGTAATATAAAATACAAATTTTTCTTTAAAACATTACTGAATTCCTGGCAGCTTTTTTCTTGCAATTCAAATGCTACTAAAATAACTATTATCATTATGGAAGCTCAAATGTTAAAACGAGGTTTCAGCATTCGTAAAGGATGGAACAGAATGCCGTAGAGCAAGGGTCCCCAACCCCAGGGCTACACACCGCCATCTGTCTGCAGCCCAGTTTAGGAACTCGGAGGCAAGCAAAGCTCATCTGAGCTCCACCTCCTGCCTCTCCTACTCCCCATCCACAGATAGGGGAGTGAGGCTCACCTGAGCTCCGCCTCCTGTTCAGTCCCCCTTTCCCCTCATCCCTGTCTCCCACAAAACTGTCCATGGTGCCAAAAAGGCTGGGGACTGCTGCTATAGAACATAGCATTACAAGTCTACAAATATAAAAAAATACCTAACTTAAATGTCCTTCCCCAAGCAGCTATTAGTTGTATTGCTAATTGCTGGGCACACAATGTTGGAAATATGATAGTGGAGTTGGGCTGGCCACAACATATTTTATCACAACACTAGATCAGGGTATTCAAAAATGCCTATAATAGTAGTAGCATTAAATAAGTCTGGGGTCAGCCCCCCCCCCCCCTCCATGGGAAGCACACTGCCATTTCAGTGTGCATGTTCAAGGGTGTATGAGCTCTACAGAAACAGCAGCCCACTCGACGTGTCTGGCAGCATCACATGTGCAGAGTTTAAGCCCTCACATTTTCTAAAGTTTGTCTTTCAAAAAAACCCAAAGCCAAACATATGAAAAAGATTATTTTGTATAAAAATCATATGAACACAAATTTAATTTTCCATTGCACATAAAATTAAAAATAAACAAGAACTGATGTATTTATGTTTGCAGACAGAGCTAAATTACTATTATTAAACATTGCTAAAAACTCATGCAGTTTTGAGTGAAACACATTTCATACAAAAACAAGAAGATAACTAAATATGTTTTTCATTGGAAACGGTTAAATTTTAAAATGCAATCTTTTTGGATGCATAGGGAAAAGGGAATGCCCTGTAAATGGTTATGAAATCACTTTATATTTTAAAGCCTATTTTATTCCTCAAAACGGAGGTACAGAGAGGATCCAAAGAGTAAGTGAAGGTAAAGGAGAGGAGAAATAGTAAACTATACACTAACTACCTCAACAAAATGTTTTTTCTCTTTTTATACTTACTTACAATGTGATAAATAATAATACTTGAGTGAAGAAAGCTCAGGCATCGGCTTTGAGGATCTGGTAATAATGTCTGCTTCACAAATTAAGTAATTTAGGAAAAATTACTAAAAAATGCCTGAAACATAACATATACCTATGTGATGCTGGTCCCCTTCTGCTTTCCTTCTTTGATGTTGAATAAACAGACCAAAGGATTTTCTGGTTAATAATAATACCACACTACATGATGACGTGGCAGCTCTTTCATCATTAAGGCCCAACCTTCAAAACCTCAAACTACAACCACCCCTCTAATCTTTGGACTACTTAAAAGTAAAATTCCTTTAGATTTTTAAAGAACTCAAAGCATAATTGTTGCCTAAATATCACTTACCTAAAATCTGAAAACACAGTAGATTAAGAAATCCATATGACTTGTACAGGGATTGAATATTAACATTATCTACAACATAAAATAATCACAATAACAGAATGATCAAATAATTATTACAATACCCAAGAAAACCTTTGCAAAGGCAATAAGCAAGTTGTCTTCAGGAAATGTTATAATTCATCTCATCTAAACCACAATGGATTAATGCTTTCATCATTCCCAGTCTACCCAGAACAATAGAGTCAAGTGACTCACCCAAGTTATTTAATCAGTTAGTAATTGAGTTAGGATCTGAATCTAGGTCATTCGATTGCAAGCTCTTCTAACCATACATGATGCCTGCGGGTGTTTAATGCCGGTAGAGATTGCAGAAATATATCACTATATTCTCAGAATCAGCAACAAGAGAATTAAGAGGAAAAGCAGTCCTTTGATTTGGTGCATAGCAGGATCCCCTGGGAAGTTTGCTCATTAAAAAAAATGTTCAAGACTCAGCTCAGAGATTCTGGTATGGTAGGTGTGAGGACTGGCTCAGGCAGCAAAGTTTGAGAACCACCAGTTCCTGATGTTAAAAAAAATAACACAGAACTAGTAATGCACAGAGAAAGAGGTGCCAATGCATGCAAATGGGTCAGCCCTACTACACCCCTGAAATGCGTAAAGAGGCCCTGCCAACAGCAGCAATCCTGATATTCCTCTAACCCGCCCAACACAAATGAAGTAAAAAACCTACAGATACAATGGACAATAGCAGAGTTTCTATGTCAATAAACTAGGTTAAACAGACAAAAATCAAATGTTTTGTGCTAAGATTTTAAATCCTTTAAGATATTATAAGTATTCATAGCAACAGGACACAGGCATTGGTCATACATATTAGTTCTCATACAGCATACTATAGTCCAAAGTATAATTTTTAGAATTCCTTTCACTTCTTCCATCAACAAAGCCTTAGTTTGAATATTTTCCAAGTTGTATTGAAAGCATAACTTTGAGGGTCTACTGCATAAACAGAACAGCTCCTTCAACATTTGTGCTTTGAAAACCAGGTCAACACAACATAGCATAATTGTAACATCATCTCTTGTGAACACGTGGGATGGAAAGGCATGTTGACCTTGAAATAGCTTAAAAACTTTCCCTGTTGAGAATTTTATGATGTCATTATTGTGGTAATGATATTGTTATTAAAAATAAACACTATACATGGCTCTAGTCAAGGCTATGCCAACTAGAATTATAAACTCATTAACACGTAAAGGAGTATGATACTGAGTGGCATTCCTCATTTCATTCATGATTCAGTACCTTTCACTGACTTTTTTTTAAGATTTATTTTTAGAAAGAGGGGAAGGGAAGGAGAAAGAAAGGGAGAGAAACATCAATGTTCGGTTGCCTCTTGCAGGCCCCCAACTGGGAGCCTGACCTGGCCTGCAACCCAGGCATGTGCCCTGACCAGGAACTGAACCGGTGATCCCTCGGTTCACAGGCCTGCACTCAATCCACTGAGCCACACCAGCCAGGGCTCTTTCGCTGATCATTAAAATCATTCATTCCTCCCAATTGTTAAGTAACAAACAGAACTTTTCTTCTCCTACATATTAATTGTCCATGGCAACAATTTTTTATAAAAATGGGGGAGTCCTTAGCCAGCATGTTTGTCCTCCATCCTTCAGGTAATAGGCTCCACTCCTACACCACAGTGGCAAGCACAAGCCCCAGGCTGGTGACACTAATTACTGGTCTAGAGATGTACAGATGACTAACATGGGACAATCAGAATCCTTCCCTGGGATCTGCCTACCTCGAGTGGACAGCAAAAAGTGATTAGATTGTGAGCTGCCAAGCACCATGCCTGCTTTTACATGCAAGAGATATGCCTGTAAAGCAGAAGAATGAAACGGCCACACACAAAAGGAAGGTGAGGAGAGGAAGTGATAATATACTAATGGCATTTAGCTATTTGTTCCACTTGTCCCTTATGTCTGACTCCACAAATGTATTTTCAAAGACTTGAGCGCCTGAGTTGATGAATCTTCCTTCTGTTATTGAGCGGGTTTCTTTCACTTTCGACCAAATAGACCTAATCTACCAATTTCCCTATATTAAATCAAATAACTTCTCCTCTGGATTGTGTCACTATGGAAACCTTGCCAGAAATTTTATATTATCACCTAGAAACTTCCTTAAATGCCAACAAGTTTCTACTCACCTCCTCTCCTTCCACAAAGCCCTGCCAGGCCAGGAAAATCCATACCCTCTTTATTTTCAAAAAATACTGTGATATGTCTGTCATCTTGTCATCTGTAACTAATATTCAAATTGTCTATTATTATTGAACTTTCATATGTATATACCCTTTTCTCTAAGTTACTAACAGCTTAAGATGAAAGCTGTTGGCAGTGAGAATGGCACCAGGTGTTAGATAGGTGGAGTCAGACCCGATCTAGGTTCAGCAACCGGGGGACTTGAGTTCTGACCAAGAGAGAATTCAGAGCCAAGACTCAAACTATGAGAAACTGTTTGTCACAGAGGTAGGAGTGATCTGTACAAGTCACAGAGGTAGGGGTGAGCTGTACAAGTAATGGGCTTAGGGACAAGTTAACAGAGACCAAAGAAGGGCCCTTGGAGCTTAGAAGACAGAAAGAGAAAGGTCACGGTAAGGTACCTGAAGGGAAGAAAAGGAGGGGAAAGGCATGAGTCTAGATATATTTGATGCGGGTCAGAACCTCACTGTTCTGTATAAGGGCTATTCTCCAGCCCCATTGCTCGCTCCCCCTCTAAGAGGATCTAAACTGTATGACTAGCAACATGCCAGAAAGACAAGGTCAGGGATGATCCAAACTGTATGACCAGCAATATGAAAGGTCAAGGGGTCTAAACTGCATGACCAGTGATATGCTAGGGGAGGAAAGGTCACCCCAGGGCTTTCTGCCCTGGGGACCTTCTGTACCTGGACCATCTTCCTTGCTCTTCTCGTGTCTATTTACCGAGCAAAGAAGCTACCTTAACCTTATTTGTAATCATCATATGGCTTTGTATACTTCCGAGCATACATATAATATATCAGAGGTTAACATGAAGTGCAATTAAATATATGTTCTTTTAAAATTTTTCACAAGAATGTTTAATTTGTTATATTTTTCTCCTGAAATCGATAATCAACATTGTGCTACTTAGGTCTAAGAGAAACTTACAAGACTGAATAGATGAGCTATCTAGAAACTGTAACCATAAGCATTCACCAAATCGAAAGCATTTTTCTTAAAACAAAATACTCTTGCTGGAATACTTTGGGATTGGAATGTCTAAGAAACACTGGACCACTTAGAGAATATTTTGTATAAAACAAGTTTTACATCACTTATTTCTTTCAAACATTATAGGTATCTTAAATTCATGCCATGGGTCAACTTAAAATGAACATTAAATGAATGTTTGAACAATAAAAAAAAAGAAAGCATTGAAAAACTGAAAGAAAGAAAGGGAAATTCCAATGTGATTCACGACTTTAGACTTAGGAAATTAAAAAAAAAAAGATTTCTTTCCTGATGGAATGTGTTTCTATTGAAAACTGAACCAAAAGTCATGGTAGCGGCTGTGGATTCTTTAGACAGATGGTGTCAACAGACCAGTCGATTAGTCAGCTTGGCAATGGAAGGAGGATAGATAGTTTTACAAAATGCCACTAAACACAATATATAAAAAATAGAAAGAGGCCTGAATTTGTACTCTGATACTTGATCCTGGTTACTGCATGGTTTGTAAAATAGGCTACTCTTGTCACCAGCAGTTTAGAGTTTCCTCATTAGATTTTCATAGAAATGGTTCTCAGAACACAAAAGCCAAATCCCAGAAGGGACAGCTGGGTTTAACAGGTGAAGAGATCACATCTAATGGTTTTCCTACTGGAGCCCCACTGCAGATTTTCTTTCTGATTTTTACCTAATATATACCAACAATATATAGTCCTATTCTTTAAGGCACATCAGTTGAGAATTTATTTATAAACTAAGATAAACAAATACTGTATGCAAAATAAAAGTCCCTAATGCAAATACAGTAATTTATTCTTCTATTGCTCAACATAAATTTTATATTACAGTTCATCAAATCAAAATTTGTTTTCAATAATTCTTTGCCAAGAGCCTCAGACCCTGTCTACTAATGCCACCAAATTAAATCAGATTCAGAAAGTTCAATTTGATTAGTAATTTTCCCTGGTGAGTATGGGGAGCCTTCTAATGTGAATTAGAATGCTCGTGAACATGCAATGAGACGGGGATACAGGGCCTTGCTGGGAAAATGAGCTGGTGTGAGAATCAAGGAAGCTGGTACTGCTTCTAAAAAGTGAGCAGTCTAGGTCAAGTCTCTTGAACTCAGCTCACCTTTCCACTTTTATATTCGAGATAAATATACTACAGTAAATTATATTTAAATTAAACCTTTTCCAGCCTAGCTATGATAATAAAAGGCAATTAAATATTGATATTTTTGTTTCTTCTGAGTGTATCATAATCAAAAATTTGAAAGATGATCTCATATTTTCATGGCACTGAAAACATATATGGGAAATTTCATCAGGTAAAAAATAAAATTTGCATCAAGTTTATTTGTGATTTCATAAGGATAAAACCAGCATTCTTTCCTGTCTACTCCAGAGAGACTGATGAAGGCACAATGGATAAAGAAAATGAGATTTGGACTTTGGAATCTCAGTTCCACCCTTTATCTCCTTAGGTCAACTTGGGCCATAGAGGTTTTTTTTTAAAAAAATAATAGTATTAAGAGGACTTCATAAAATACAATGTGAAAAAGACTTGGTACTATAGTCTGACACAAAAATAAGCCGACAATCTAATGTTTCCTTTAAAAGATAAAAGGTGTATTCCTAGCTATCAAAACTGGGCTCAAGGAAAAATGGAATTGCTGAATGTGTGATCATGTGAACATAAAAATAAATTTGTCAACCTCTTCCACAGCCCAAGGTATTCAGCAACAAACATAAAAGGAAACTGAAAAGTCCCAGCACTTAAGTGGTGAACATAATTATAGTTCTATATCCATGTGACATCTCAGATCATTACTCCCTAATGTTCAACTCTTTACCTGCTTTAGGGCAGCATAAAGACCTTTATCAAACGAATACTTAAAATACGTTACATAAAATATATGTAACGGGCAAGGCTAATATCATCCTTTAGCTTTGTGTTGTTATTTTGTAGTTAAATTTTTTTTTTATTTATTTAAAGGTTTTATTTATTTATTTTTAGACAGGGGGAAAGGAGGGAAAAAGACAGGGAGAGAAACATCGATCAGTGGCCTCTTGCACATCCCAACCAGGACCCCAACCCACAACTGAGGTATGTGCCCTGACTGGGGATAGAACCTGGAACTGGTGATCTGTGCTTTGTGGGACAACACCCAACCAACTGAGCCACACTGGTCAGGGCTATTGTGTAGTTTTTTAATCCCAAATTTAATCAGAATTGGTTCCTCAAACTAGGGTATGATTTGGATTAAGTACTAAAGAGAAGGAAAGACTCAATGTAATACACATGTTGCAACTCCTCCAGCAAGGTTGTAGGGCATCAAAATCAAGAGCAGAGGGTTAAGGCGGAGTACTGAGAAAAGACACTGGCAGCAGAATAATGGATCTCTACTCTATACTATGCAATCTGAACTCACTGTTGCCCTGAACCTGAAAGTGAAGAAATGAAGGATCACCTGAAGACAAAAGGAAAAGAAAGAGCCACCCATCATGCAGTTTCATTAGAATTATAATGTCCACGCAGTCTGGAATCTGACCTTGGGCTGCTTCCACTCCTCCTGAGCATCCCTCAGGTCTACATGATCAGGAGCCTGTGGACATAACCCTGACTGACAGATCCCTCAGGATTCCAGTGTCTGTCTACCAAAATTGACATGCAGCTTACTTTTCCTTGACAGGGCTTCCTGCTTAAGGCACACGACAGTAAAATTCCTACTTTCGTCTCGTCTCCAAATCCCTCACCAACTGGAACCAAACTCTTGGTCCTTTTCTGTCTCTCCTCTTCATACCAGCATTTGCTCAATTTTAGTTATACCCACTGCTAACTCTATATTTTCAGTTAAATAAATTTAATCTAACTTAATCTATTGATACATATTTTACCTTCTACACAGTTATAAATACGTTTTAACTGTATTTATACACTCCTTCACTTAATATAGCCAACTAAAAATCTATTTTGCATTGGGAGAGAATTAAGAATGAGTTCAGCAATCAAACCACACAGGGTAATCCTGTACATAAGAGAATGAGAACAACATTAATTGTCTCCAAAATTTTCTTCTTGGACACAATAAGTGGTTTCACTGTATATTTTGTAAATTACAGAAAATCAAAGACATAGCCCAATTACATTTTAACTATGAAAATATGAATATTTCTTAATACCATATGTCTTTCTTCCTAAATTTCTTTATGCAGTTGGAAAGAAATAATTCAACTAGAGCTGTAAGACAAAGAAATTGGTATGAAACTACTCCTTTTCTCTTCTAAAGTGGCTGTGGCCATTTAAGCTTAATATTCCCAACTGTCTATAGGATAAATTCCAAACCACTTAGCCTGTCAGTTAAAACATCCACAACCTGACCTCAATCTACCTTTTTTAAACCACAATTCCCACAATGCCCCTCAGATCTAGAAAAATCCGATTACTCAAACATGCTTTACTCTTTATTCACACACTTCCCTCTTCCTAAAATTCCCCTTTTCTTCTCCACACCCTCCACTCTTTCTTCTTTGACATATACCATTAATTTCAAGGACTGTACTTGCTTCAGCATGACAGGATTTCTCCCTGCAAAGTTCTGAATCATTTTTCTTTGTCCTTTAGAATAATAAATTGCATACATTTTTTTAAACTATATATTTTCACTCAAACTACAATGCAAACTCCTTGAGGACAGGGACAGTAATTTTTATATTTCCTTGTTCTAACCACAGCATCTAGCAGAGGACCAAATTCAAGCAGTCAACCAATAGTGAAAAAAATTCCTAAGCAAATTAAAGAGAATTATAAGTAAAAGAAACTAACCATAAGAAAATAAAGCTCTTTGATATATTTAGAAACACATACCACAATATTGGCATCATACATGGAGGTTTATATCCTAGTAATTAATATATACATTAATGCTGCTAAAACTGATGATTATGTTAACTTAAAACCTTACTGAAAATGCTGCTGGTACCTCTAGGCTAAGAGAAAGCACTTACATTGCAGGTATACCTCATTCCATTATGCTTTGCTTTACTGCACTTAGCAGACACTGCATTTCTTTACCACCCTCCACCAGCAAATAGATTATGACGTGCTGAGACTCAGATACTGGTTAGCATTTTTAGCAATAAAATACTTTTAATTAACGTATGTGCATTACTTTTTAGATATAATTCTATTGTATACTTAACATACATAGACTAAAGATAACTTTTATATGCACTGGAAAACCAAAATGTTGTGTGACCCAGTTTATTGTGATTATCATTTTATTGAGGTGTTCTGGGACCCAATCAGCAATATGTCTGAGATAGGCCCACATATAATTTTTAAATATCTATATAGTAAGCTGTTGCAATATATGGGAATAAATAAAAGAAAATTATAAAATCCATCTCAACTAGGAGGGTAGAGTGTTTCACTAAGTATTTTTAAATATTACCAATACATTAGACATAAACTGCATGTAATACAAATGCCACATAGGCATTTCCAGAATTTTAAATCACTCGTGCTGGCCTTTCCTGAATATGAGAGTCTCAATCTAGTTCTACAGGTTTAAAAATGTATCAATCTCACCAGGTGTATCTAATATTTTGATTTTAGATATGCATATCTATGTGTAAAAGACATATCTACAGATAGAAACCCAGTACAAATATATACTTCCATCTAGTGGCCACTTCAATCCACCAAGGAAGAGGTGGAGGAATGGATGAGTGAAGTCTAGATGCAACTCCCAATCTCATCTCAGCCAAATAACCCCAACCCTTCTCTCTTACGGACCGAAGTTTCTACACTAGATGGCTTCAGTTTTCACTTCTTCCATACACTGCTGCCTTATATTTATTTGAAACACTGAGAAATAAAAACAAAAGTACTACTGATAATGATGTCAACAACCAGTTTGAGATTCCTTATTAAATACCAGGTACCACCCATGGCATTGTATATACTGTGGAAGGCAGTTAGACACACATGAACAGAGCAAGGAGAATAAGCCAGGTCCCGAAGGTCACCAGGGCAAAAAGTCCCGGATGCTTAGCAACAGACAAAACAGGAAGAACAAGGGCCTCACCCCCATGATAAACTTTCTTCCCCTAGTATATCACTAGTCATAGAGTTTAAACCCACTGACCTTCCGGATTGCTGATCATGTGGTTCACACCATCTCCTAACCTTCCGTTTACACTGGTTATTTGGTTTGGACCCTCCCCTGACCTTTCCTCCCCTAGCATATTGCTAGCCATGTGGTTTTAGACCCCCTTAGAGGAAAAACAAGGGGCCAAAGAATAGCCTCATATGACTCCCATACAAGCCTTTGCATGACCACCCCTTAAGCTTTGGGCCTTCTAGACAATAAAGTTCTGACTGGTATAAAATAATCTTAAGAACAATGCCTCAGGTCTGTTGATCGAGGAAGCAAGGGTTTTGGTCAAACTAGAGAAAACATCTACACCTCAGTTTTTTTTCAGCTCCAGGCCCAGGAAAGCAGCAAAACCAGATAGAGAGATGCCACGGCTGATATCAGGACCAGATACATTGACTAGTGACTCCCTGCCCTGACGCTGACCAATCAATAGAGACCATGACTCTGAAAGGACACACCTGAAAGGCTGATGAATTTTCTATTGAGATCCTCCCCTGAGAACCTCCCCTAAAATTCCCTACCTTTAGGAAACAGATAAAACTCCTCAAGATAAAAGAAGCTGGTGTGGGCTCCTTTTGGAACATGCCCACACCTTTCTTTCCCCTTTCTAGGGGTGTATGTCTGCTCTCTCCTCTTAAATTCTAAAGGTCCCAGCAATATTTGCAACTAGGGGAGCAGCAGGCAGCAGCAGCTCATCCCATGCTAACCCCCTGAACCTGTATCTAAGGCCTCCTTTTCCTCTGACTTTCCAGGGAGCTAACAGCAGCTCAGCCTTGGCTCACTTCTGTCACTGCAACTTTGACTTCTCAGTGAGTCCACACCACCCTGCTTGGCTCACTTTTTCTTAAGTCATTTCTAGAGAGCCAAAGGAGAGCACCACCTAGGCTCTCCCCTGTTGCTTCTTCTACCCTAAGTTCTTCCTTTGTTTCACTGTCCTGAGCTTTAACAAATGTACTCTCAAAATCACCTGGGCTCCTTGTGAAAGCTTTCTTGCAGAAGGACAAAAACCCACACCCTACAGGTCAGCCTGAGGCAGATCTGCTCTAGGCCTGGACCGCTTTCCAGTAACAAGAGTATGCCACACCTACTAATGACTATAAAATAGATCATTTTATCCTCATCATAAAGGCAGAGAAACTGAAACTCAAAGATATGAAGTACTGCCCTTAATACTCCATATTCATTAGCAGCAAAGGGATTCCCACCCAGATCTAGTTCTGTTGGTTCCAGAGCCTGTGCTCTTCCCATAATATTTTGCATTACAAGGAAGGATGTAAGACAGAAGGAAAGAGTTTATGATCCCCAAATATTTTTTTCTACCTCAACAATTCAAGTCTGACTGTACTTAAGCAGAAAGAGTTAATTTTAAAGTTCTGCAGGATGTATTGCCATCCACTGCCCTTCCAGCAGAGGTCAAATGCAGCTTGAATCTGTTCTTTAACTGTTTACAGACTTCTTTATCAACATTAGGACTCTTCAAGTTCTGACATCTCTCTTCAGGCCAGAAGTATTTATTTAATCAACAAGTACAGCTTGAGGAACATCAGGCTCTTATTCATGGTTAAGTAATTAAAAACGGAAAACACATCATCAAGTGCCTAATATATGCAAGCATTAATTGGTTCAACCAGCAACGTTTCCCCAGACTGCGTTTGTTTCCTATAGAAGGGTTCTGCGTTCCTATCCATGCCTCCTGGCTTTTGGGGTTTGCTAATTAGTGCTTTCCTAATCCCATTCAGAAAACTGGAGCAAGTTTTTGCCATTCGGCTTCCATAAATGGGTGGTCACTGCGATTAGGTCAAGCCAGCTCAGCGTACAATAGCATCCTTAATCAGCCAATGTGAAATAAAAATGAGGCAAAACCCTGGCTTTTATCTCACAGTGTCTTTGGAGCTAATTAAAATGCACAGGCTCTTCCTCCCGTTACAACCCTGCTGTTCTATACACTAATAAGCCAACAAAAGGTGCTGAAAGCAATGGGCTGCATAATTGCTGAAATTTACAGTTTCTTAAAGGCAACTGTTAAAAGATTTTCTCTCCCTAGCAATGTAGATCACATTCTGATAAAGCATCACCAAGGAAGAACTCTTCTCACACTCACATTAAGCATCACAGAGATCTAAGGAGGATTAAGATCCTATAAATTGATGACTGTGGTTTCACTTATTTGGCTTCAACCCACTTTACTAACCAAAGAGTTAAAGCAAACCATGTTCTTTGACTGAAATCTGCCCCCAGAGTACCCTGGGCCTCTGCTGTTTTAAAGGCTATGAAAGCCCATGGGCATAATGAGCAAAAAGATGGGAAGGGGAAGTGGGGTAAGACAGGATACAGGCAAAACGGAAGGAAATGAACACTCCCCTCCCTCGACACCACACACACCCAAGTCATCCACTTGGGCTCATACTCTTCCTAGTCATTTTACCCACCGAAAATAAATCCTTAAATTAATAATCAACCTTAATAAAACTAGCTTCTAAAACAGAGTAAGCTTTTGATCTTACTGTTTCCCTGCCTCAGGGTATTCCTTTATATTTATTAAAATGCACCTTGAACATGTTATAAGTAAAACAATAATTTCCTACACTTTAATACATGCACAAGCGTATAATTTAAGGAAACATTTGCCAAGGAATAGCACATGTTCCAAACACATATACCAAACTACATTCACATTATAATTATATTTAAAAATCAATACATTAAGTAAGAATTCAACATGTTCAAAGGGCATTCTAGCCCAAAACAGTAATTATAAGAAAGTGACCTGCCTCTCTCAGATTAGGAAGGAGGTAAGATGTCTGGACAGAAGGTGAAGACTGCAACCCCCACCCCCTGTCCTGCCACACACACACACACACAGCCTCCCCAAAAACATGGACACAAAGAACTGGCACATCTGCACCTACCCTTAGCATGCTGTCACAATGCCATGACGATGCAAGACTTCAGGAGGCACCAACAAATGGTTTGAGGCTACACACACACACACACAAACTCTAAGGGCTCTAAAAATATAAATATATAAGGATAATTAATAAAGACTTATTTTCCAATAGAGGAGTGTTCCCTATGTCTTTACCACATGTTCTTGAATGTACAAGCACTGTTTTTCTACAGCCTGGTGTTCATTTAAAATAAACAAACATCACCATAACAATAGCTACTGGTTTCATAGTACAGCAAACTGGCTGAAAGGTATGCAGTAAAAAACTGTCCTCATTTTTCCCCTCTGCTTAGTTATACGTAATTCTATAACCGCCTCCAAACACTTAAGTCTGGGAATGTGTTAAGAATTAGACCACTGGTAAATATAGTTTTAAATGACCCATTAAGAAAAATAATATTAAATAAAAATATATATAACAATTGGAAGCAATTAGTGAGTTTAAAATAAATATTACTTTAAAACTATAAACCACTACTAACATCTAAACTATCATTATCTCCTAAATCATCAAAGTAAGATAATAATGACACATATAAAACACAGCATATGTTTCCTATGTATTGACTTATTTAATCCTTTCAGTCACCATGTGAAATAGATATTATTGTTTTATCCATTATAGATATGACAAAGCTTATAAACCCAAAGAGTTTTAGAAATTCAGGTTTCCCAGGCTCACATAGCTGGTAATTAGGCATTGAGTTTGTGCACTTAATCATTATACCATTCTATATAATTAAATAAATTACAGTATATTATAGTTCATTTTACTCCATATAATAGCAATGGTTTCACCTTTGTCAAGAGTTAGAGACTATGATAAGCACCTCACACAAATTATCTCATTTAACTCTCTCAACAATCAGGAGGTAGATTTTATTACCACCTCCCTCTTAAGTGACTGCTGAGAGATGCCCCACCTCCACCACACAAAACTCATTAAGCAGTGGCACTGTGACAAAGGCTTTTATGCCTACATTTAATACTGAACTTTATTTCTTTTAATTGTGGTAAAAACACTTAACATAAAATTTACCATCTTAACCATTTTTACATTTCAGCAAAGTACATACGGATTTCTGAAACAGATATCCAAAATATTTTTATCTTGCAAGACAGAAACTCTATATCCACTTAACAACTCCTCTTTTCTCCTAACCCCCTAGAACAGTCAAAATCTAAAAAAATTTGTATCATTATAAACAGCAAAAAACAAATATACTCCTAACACACAAATGATGCCAAATAAATTTTTTCTTAAAAATATCATCTCTCAGAATTATGAAAATAGCAAAGATGCTGATTTGAAAGCATTTACATAGTAAGAGTTGGGCATTTCTATCAAGTTCCAAGTGTGAACTCAACAGATGTCATTTCATAGTGTTGGCATTTTCAGGCAGGAACACAGTTGAGGTCCCTGAGAAAGAATTTACTATGCTAATCATACTTATCAGAATTAAGTGACTGATAAATGGTAATTTCAAATTAAAAAGTAGCAACTAAAGAGCAAATTTCCACCCCTTTCTTTTCACCTCATCCCCTCATATACACAGCCTCAGGCCAATTTCCTACAGGAAACAAAGAACCAATTTCAAATTACCACTTACACTATCTTTCCCCCTTACTGGCTTAAATGCAAATACAGAGAATCCTGAAGACATTTACAGAGTTTGTTTCTCGGTCCCAAAGATCAAGGCACTTCATACTAAAGCTACCTAAAGAAACATTTTTTTATTCAAAGCACCACATGATTCAAATACTCAAACTCAATGTAATAAAAAAGCAGGTAGTCTATCAGAACTCATAATGTAGTCTCTTTTTCAGTAAGTGAATCAGACTTGGCATTGTTAAGAATAACACAGGAAATCACTAAAATTCAAGCAATAAAACCCACCAATTTTTAAAATGAAGGAACGTACAGTTTTGATGAAGAAAAAGAAAGAGGTAAAGACTAATACAACTGTAAGTATAATTACTTGAGTATTGAAATAATTGACAAGCTGATGCAGGGCTGGGTAAACTGGAAGGCAGCTAAAGTAGGGTTAAGGGTGTTGTAAGACTAGGCAATCTACTGAAAGTGAGAAAGGCAAGATATGAGAAGAACATTTTAAGGATAATTGGCTCAAGTTGGTACAAGCAACTTGTAATCTGGATGTGGCAAATTCGAGGTGAAAGACATACAGAAGCACGGAGTCAGGAGAATCCATGCACGTTACTCACACACAACAACAAAGAGTACTAACAATCACAGTAATAAAAACAAAGTGAATATCAAAGCTTTGTGCCAGGCACCGCACTATGCTTCATTAATATTTCATTTCATTTTTCCATTGACCTCATGTGTGAACTGTGATGATGATGATGACAGTGATGACTTTACAGGTCAAAGTGGCACAAGGGGTGGGTATCAGGGAGGTGAGCTAAAGGACCCTGACTCCAGAGCCAGGGCTATTTACCAATATTTCATGCTGATGCAGGAGATTAGAAAAATCTGGAGTCACTGCTCAACTCGCCTTCCCCAAACCACAGCTGAAGTGATTCAGAAGGTAAATGAAAAAGGGGAGGGGAGTGTCAGACAGAGGGAAGCAACTCAAGAAGCTGTTTCAATAAATATCAGGTTCACAATAAAATGTGAGAAGTGTACAGACAAAAGATAAGTAATAATTGTATTAGGAAATGACTACAAATGTATAAAAGGTATAAAAGCCTTTTAGTGCCTTCCAGTATCATCTTTTTTATTTTTTATTTTGTGGACATGTAATTGACACACATTGTTTAAATGTGAGGCAGTACACTGTGTGTTGCACTATGATTACCATCTAACCTTAGCTACCACCTATATCCTGTCACACAATTATTCCTTTTTTATGCTGACAATAATTAAGACATACTCTCTTAGCAGCTTTGAAATTTATAATACAGACTGGTGACTATAATCACTATGCTGAGCATTCAACCTCCAGAACTACTAATTGCGTGTTTGTACAGTTAAAGAACAGCTCCCCAATTTGCCCACCCCTGCTAACAACCAACCATTCTACTTGCTGTTTCTAAGACTCTGGCTTTCTAATTTTTTTTTATTGATTTTAGAGAAAGTGGGGGAGAGAAACACTGATTTGTTGTTCCACTTATTTAAGCATTCACTGTTTTTTTCTTGTATGTGCCCTGACCAGAGATCAAACCCACAACCTTGGTTTCCTGGGATGACGTTCTAACCAACGAAGCTATCTGGCTAGGATTTTTCCTTAATTTTTTTTATAAGAGTTTGGCTTTTTAACATTCTACATATAAGTGATATCACATCATATGTGGGTTCCTCATTCTTTAAGTGTCTTTCCATGTGTTCAGGTCTCAGAACTCCTTGATGAGTGAGCATGATACAGGCCTCTCTCTTTCATCCCAGCACCAAGGGTTAGTTTCCCCCTGGACCCTGTTCTCAGTGGAGAAAGGATGAGGACACACAGGTCATTTAGGCCGGCAGGCTAACAGATTAGGCTGTACAAATAAGTACACCAATCTTGGTCCAAACAAGTGGAAGTATTAGTATTGAAGGCAATGTTTTAGAGGTGTAAAGGCTAAATAGGAAAGATAAATAATTTTACCTTATACCAGGGTTTCTGAAACTGCCACCAGCTGACATTCCAAGTAGGACTATACTTTGCTGTGAGTTATCCTGTGTACTGCAGGATGTCTAGCCTCTCTGCTCACTAGATGTTGGTATCCAGTTGGACTAACCCAAATTGCCAAGTGTCCAAGACAGTATCTTAGACATATTTAAAGTTTTTTGTCTTGTTTATTTTATTGCTTTATAAATTATTGTTTTTATGGAGTGTTCAAGAGAAGATCTGCAGACAGTAACAAAGGTGAGATTTCAAACAAAGTCTAGGAAATCTGTGCTGCTAAAAATGTTTGGAAACTCTGCCTATTCAAATATCAGCTCCCATAGTCAAGATTCAAGTTATAGGAGGGTGCAAACTACTACAACCATGAAAAGAAGGAGGGGCAGCAGAGAGCCCAGAACTAAACACTGACTTGGTAACATAAAGATGATGGCCATGCAAAAGACATAAGCAAAAAAAGTTGTTGAAAGAAAAGAACAAGGCTTATGGCATGACCTCTTCTCCAAAACCATAAGGAGCCTGAGAAGAGATGGTAATCAGAGACGGAGTTCACAGAGAGGTCCAGGAAAACAAGAACCCAGAGGATACCACTGCTTGGAGCCAAAAGGGGACTGTCTTAGCAAAAGGGAGACAAGGAGCATTTCAAGCCATCACCTCACCATTTGGTGCTCCCGGAGCTGTCCTTAATTACCATCAGGAAATGAAAGAGTTAATGCCTCTTCTAACATGCTTGGATTGCTAGCAATTACTGTCCAATGTAGGTTACACTCCATGGAAGCATTCAGGGAAAAAAAGAAAGAATAAAATCCAGTCCTTCCGAGTTGTGGGTGCTAACCAGCCAACCATGCTGGCCAAATCCTGCCTCTCAGATCTCTTTGTAATATATACCATTCACCCAGGCAAAAGTCTTCAATGACAGCTATTCATGTGTCCCAAGCTGATCAAATGCAGGCAACAGTGATGGTTCAATAGTACTTTCCTTTACTGAACGGACAGAAAATGTTTCCCAACCATCGTCAGTCTGGTACACAAGCTCTACTGCTTCTTTTAGACTTTTAATGGAGTGTCCTTCAAATGGCACATCAGAGACAACATTTCATCTGAAGAACAGGTATAGAAGGCCACTAGTTGTTCAGCTGCAACCCTGGCCTTTTGGAATATATGCAGGCCTGCTTCTGAATAACGGGGAATAGGAGGGGGGAGTAGAAAGCTTTCCCCTTCATTCTAAACACCCTTTTAGGCTCCTTTGAGTCAAAACCGCTAATTATGCCAGGCGGCTGAATGATGAGTAGTGTTTTTGTGATCCCAACTATTGTTCAGAAGGGCTGAGATCACCAATGCATTTTCCTAGGTATAGAGAATTTGAAGGGAAAAGTCTGAGTACTTATTATCTCTTTGTTTTCTTAAACAGTGCCTATTTACAAACTTTTCACTAGTGAGTAAAAACATTTACTGGCAATAAAACACAGCAGTGCTTCAGAAGGTTAACCTCTTTCCCCAAAACATGACAAAGCGCTCTGATTGGGAAGAAAAAAGCTGCCCGCTTTCTTGTTTTCTTGCCACAAACACAGCGTAAGGATATAGGAAGAGGAAGAAAATTAGAGAGTTTATATATTTTTCTTCATGGAGACAGCTATACTGGAAAATTAAGCCACTGCACCCTACCTTTAAAATCCCAAATAAGCTAAATAAAAACAACACATCATAACGGATTGGGGAGAGGAAACTTTTACCCCTCACAAAATGATACTGGTAATAAGATACAGGGCATGAGAATGAAGAAAAGACAACAGCTGGGTGATACATCCTGCAGCCTCCCAGGTGAACTAGTGATCCTCCCTTCGGGCAGATGTTTGTTTTCTACAAAGTGGGTGTGATCCCATTACAACATTCATAGTTTTAAAACACTGTGATTTTTGGGGGGCCTTGCCTTCATAAAAATCTGTCAGGCAAGAATTATGCTCTAAAGATGTTGCACATTTTAAGTCACTAAATGCCTAGAACAGAAACCAAAGATAAAGAATAAATAATTGATGAACAAGATAAGTGAACTCACACTCGTCTACACATCCTGTAGAGTCTCTTCAGAGCATTCAGTGAGTAAACAGATGTCTTTTTTTAGTATCTAGGATACTAAAATAAATCTTGGGGAAAAAGTTGTGATCACACACACAAGCAACTGTCCAAATGTTATTTCCTCTCAAGAGTGAAATTTTAAATCTTGCTGCCCATGTATTTTCCTCATACATTTATAATTTATTTCTAAGTTTCCTTTTAGTCAGTGTTTTCACATTGGTTAGACAACATTTTACAAGGAAAATATGTTCATCACAAGACTCCTCTGTCTAGTCCAGTCTTGGGGAACGTTTGTCAAGCAGCCAAAACTGAAGAAGAATGACACCTGCTCTAAGTCCCACTGTGTCATTCTCAAGTCTCACATCTTTGTGGCCTAATATTTTTCTCACTGGACACACCAGATTACTAGCACCATTGACAGAAACCTTTTATCCCCACCTGCTGGAAGCATGAAATATAACTGGGTCCAAGATAATTACTGACATATTTCAGGAAGAAAATATATTTGCACAAATTAGACTTAAAATCACCCCTTTTAAACTATATCCATTGGTAGATTATTTCTGTCACTAAACTGATTCACATCCATAAAACCCTTTGTTTGGGGATTGCTTCAAGGTTTACTCTTCTTCTCCAGTTCTTTTAAAATTTCAAAGTTGGCCATTACATTTCATCAAAATTTTCAAGGAATTATTTTACAAACAAAATGATGGAAACTGTTAATAGTTGTGTAATGATCAAATTATGGTCCTTAGGAAAGACTCTGGTATGGAAAGATCATGTATCACATATTTCGAGTTATAAGGAATATAATATCTACTCTTTATTATATACAAAGGAAAATGATGCTGAGATAGAAGCTTTAATAATAAGTATTTTTAACAAAGAAAAACAACTTGCTCTTGGGGGGCAACTCTCTTTTTTAGGATGTAACACTGAGTTTTGGCTGCCTCAGGGGTACAGAAACAGAAAGCGGCTGCCTGGGTTCACCTTCTGTTGCAGAAATTAAGAGTCACTATTGATTATTCACTAACTTTCTAAGAAAATAAAAATCTATACATCTTCTAAAAAATGTACTGCCATTTTAGATTGTTTAAGTATAATTGGATGTAAAAAATAATGTAGCAGAAATCTGCCCTGGCTGGCGTAGCTCAACGGATTGAGCACAGGCTGCAAACCAAAGCATTGCAGGTTCAATTCCCAGTTAGACCACATGCCTGGGTTGCAGGCCACGGCCCCCAGCAACCACACATTGATGTTTCTCTCTCTCTCTCTCCCTCCATTCCCTCTCTAAAATAAATAAATAAATAAATAAATAAATAAATAAATAAATAAAATCTTTTAAAAATAATGTAGCAGAAATCTTAAACTATGATGGAAGCCAAAATAAAAATTAGTGCATAATGGGTATGAACACCGAGTATCTGCCTTATGGTTACACATTTTCATACCTTGATTGTGTTTAATGAGAGCAACAATCACTGTAGAAAAATGAAATGAAAGGAGAAATTATCAGCCAACACTGGATCATTCCTTTCAAACTAAACACTTTTTATGAAAGTTTCCTGAGAAAAGATTTAATATCCTAGAATTATTCTCCTAATGCACTAAATTTTTTCCCATTAATACTCTTTTAATCATTGTTGATTAGCAGTATGCCATTTTGCTCATACTGAATGCTTGAGAACATACCCCACAAAAAGACATTTTTTGCACATATTTCAGAATTTTATAAATTGGGTATCTTCTCCAGCATTTAAACAAGACAAAAGTAGAAGGCCCCACATGCAGGCATATATTTTAATGAACTTGAGTCAATTTTCTGACAAAGATGTCGGTTCTCTTCTTTCACTAATTTCAAATAAAAGAGAAATGAGTCATCACAATATCACTAATATATAACTAATAACAAAGCAACGGGCCTGCATTTTGTATTTTCAATATACCAGTGTATTTACTGAATGACTATTACCTACCAGGATTGTATGTGACACAGTAGAAATCATTAACAATAAAGGTAAACATCTCCCTTTCACCTCCAAATTTACATTTCCAGAGAACCAGTAGGTCTGTATATTCTTTCTCCAACCTCACTGTCTGTTCTTGTCCTTTAATTAAAAGGACTTTACTAAATATTAATACACAAATTTTTACATAAAACTAAAGAAATTATACATCAGGTCAATCACAGTAACTAGCATTCCACAGAATTTCATACACATTAGTTGAATGAAAGAAAGAACAGAAAGAGAAATTAAAGCTGAATTTAACAATTTCTAAATTAATCTCTCTAATTAAGTTTAATAAAATAAAATGGTAAATATAAAATGTTGTGCACACAGTTAAAATACACTTTGAAGTACTTTTGCAATAGGAATCAGTTTGTGCTTGTTCCATTTAGGTGTCTAATAAATCACTGTGGAAATATTAGCATGTATTACGGCCAACTGTGTTATTATCACAAGTAATAACCTACATTTAAAATCTAAATATGCATTATATTACGCATAGTATAAGCAAGTGATTGAAATGGCAGACTAGGCACACACAATGGC
This sequence comes from Phyllostomus discolor, assembly GCF_004126475.2. Lineage (NCBI taxonomy): Eukaryota > Metazoa > Chordata > Mammalia > Chiroptera > Phyllostomidae > Phyllostomus > Phyllostomus discolor. The sequence continues at coordinate 66,124,331 of NC_040904.2, forward strand.
CTCCGTTCTTTAAGAAGCCACTGACATAAAAGCATGACAGTTCTGAGGTGGGGCCCTGGCCATGTTGCTCAGCTGGTTGCAGCATCATCCTGTAAACCTGGTTGTGGGTTCGACCCTGGCTGGGTGCCTATGGTAGGCAACTGATGGATGTTTCTCTCACATCGATGTGTGTCTCTCTGTCTCTCTGTCTCTCTCTCTCTCCTCTCTCTAAAAATTAATAAACATGCCCTGGCTGGAGTGGCTCAGTGGGCTGAGCACCAGCCTATGAACCAAAAGGTCTGGTTCATAGGTTGTGATTCATAGGTTGTGAATCAAAGGTTCTGATTCCCAGTCAGGGCTCAAGCCTGGGTTACAGGCCAGGTCCCCAGTTGGGGGTGTGCAAGGGGGCAATCAATAGACACTTCTCTTGCATGCTGATGTTCTTTCCTTCTCTTTCTCCCTCCCTTCCCCTCACTCTAAAAAAGTAAATAAATCATTGTAAAACAAATAAAATAAATCAACAAACATATACTTGGGTAAAGATTAAAATAAACATTGCCCTGGCTGGTATAGCTCAGTGGACTGAGCGTGGGCTACAAACCAGAGGGTCACTGGTTCAATTCCCAGTCAGGGCACCTGTTTGGTTTGCGGGCCAGGTCCCCAGTGGGGGCCAAGTGAGAGGCAACCACACATTGACGTTTCTCTTCCTCTCTTTCTCCCTCCCTTCCCCTCTCTCTAACAATAAATTTAAAACCTTTAAAAAAGAAAAACAAAAATAAGATTAAAACAAATGAATAAATAGATAAATAATTCTGAGATAGGTTAGAAGGATTAATATCTCATTGAACAAGAGATATTAATAAATTTCTGAAAGAGAGTAGGAATGTGTCAGGAATTAAACAGAGTTAAAGCTTAGAATCTAATCTGTGTTGAGGAGGCTCTGAAAATGTAGAAGTCTGCAGAGGCAGCCCTAGAAAAACAAGACCCAGCCAGCAGGTACTGTGTAAGGTAGGTGTGAAAAGGGAACTGAAGATAGAGAGATCAACCAAAGGTCTCTGTAAGGGCAGCCCTTACACTCCCGCCCCCCCCCCCCCTTCCTTCCCATGCAGACACTTACCTCCAGCCAAAACAGCTGCCCCTTAAATAGTGGAAGTCAACAACTTGCCAGGTGAAACCTGCTGTAATCCTCAGTGAGTGATCCTAGAGTCTGAAAGCAGGCTCCTAGCTGATGCGCCTAAAGCAAAGTCTCACTTTTGTTTACCTTCACAGAACTGCTAATGATCGTTCCCAGTGAGAAGAATCAGTTGAAGTTCAGAGGACTTTTATTAACTATACCAGTACAGTCCCTTTTTCTACAGGAAGAATTACCAGACATATGAGAAAAGCTGCAGAATGAAATGACAAGCCCAAAATTAAAAAAAAAAAATGAAAAATTGACCCCAGAGGAAATTAATGTAAGTCAAGCATCATTAATAAATTTTTAAAAACTGGGGGACAGAAAATAAAAATAACTCTTATTTCTGAATAAACTCAGAAATATCCAGAAAGTTATTACATCTGCAAAACAAGAAAAGAATGCTATGAAAGTGGGGTAATCAGAAAACAACAGCATGTTCACGGAGATTGAAAGTATGACTAAAATTTAAATTACGGCTAAAATCGCCCTGGCCAGTGGGGCTCGGTTGGTTGGAGCACTGTCCCACAGACCAGAGGGCTGCAGATTCGATCCCTGGTCAGGGCACCTGCCTAGGTTGTAGGTTCCGTCCCTAGTGGTGTTTTGTACAGGATCCAACTGATCTATGTTTCTGTCTTAAATCAATGTTTCACTCCCTCCCTTCCCCACTCTCTAAAAAATCAATAAGCATGTCCTCAGGTAAGGATAAAAAATAAATTACAGCTAAAATTTAAAAAATGACAACTGTTTGGCAGACTTACAGAGAAAGCAGTCAAGACTGGAACTGAGGAGGACCAAAATTTTGCCACTCCAAAATAGGTCTTTGGGGACTTTAAGGTGGTTATTTAGAAGCAAAAGACTCAAAATGAACCTTTAACCCACCCACCTTACCTGCGTAAAGGAATTCAGGAAGGGAACCCTAGCATATTCATCTTAGCACATACGAATTAAAGGTGGCAGACACCAAAAAATCTAGCAAAACCTGTTTGATGAACTTTCTTCTGTGTCCAAGTGTGTTTCTGGGTGGCCCAGCAAGAATTTGTTTACCATATGTTTGTTCTTTCTGTTTATCTGTATATTGCCTACTTTCCTTTTGAAATTCCAGACCCGGGCCTCCTCCTTTGTCCAAAATGGCAAAACAAACCCAAGTGCCCAATGCATCTTCAGGTCTAGTATCTTTTAGCACCCCCAAATGTACATCCGTAATGAATTCTGGATATTTTCTCCTGTTAATCGAATTATTAGCCAGGCCAGAAGAACATAGAAGGTGGAAGGAAAAATTTTTTTGAGCCCCCCAGAACACAGTAACAGAATGTTCTCAGAGGGCACTTTCTACTGAGGGGTTTAAGTTATAATACATCTATTTGACAAAGGATGTGGTTGGCATACTCCTTCTTCCTAATGGCCCTTACATTAGTCACATATTCACCTTTCACCAACCTGTCTCAGGGGACAGGGATCCGAATCCTGGATCCAGGTGCCTAAGCCAACCTCCACATGTCACTTCCCTGACATGTTTATTGTCTAAATATGGTATTTTTCTGAAGATGGCTCAATCAGACTGAAGAACTTGTATTATTAAACTTCAGGTGAAGTTTCTCCCCTACTGCTGAAATTAAATAAGGCTCCACAACTACCACCAGCAGCCACTCTGCCTCGACTAGAGTAGGCAGTGCTCAGCTGCAGAGGACGGTAGGATGGCAGAGTACAGGCAGGGAGGACACAGGCTGATGGCATCTCTGAGCGGCTTATGTCCCCCAGAGTTCTACTCATGTTATATAATAAATGTACTTATTGCTCAAAGCAATGGGAATCAAGGTTTGTTGTAACTTGCCAGACAAAGCTGTTCAACTTCAAGGTCACTACTTAAGTAGAATACAAATACCCGTAGAACTGTGCCCTGTGTCAACTCTGCCTAGCATGTTGAAGTCAAGACCAGGGCAGGCACAAGAGACTCATGCAATCTCAATCAAGGCCTTTAAAAAATAGGATCACAAATTGGTCTTAAGCTAAAAGACATCCAAGAAGTTCAAGCATCTCTGTGTATATTCCGTGTTTCCAAAACAACAAAAATCCTTCTTCAGGGAAAGCTCTTAAATAGATCAGATTCTTTATTTTCGCAGAAACTGAAACAGCAGTGACGACCAAAGAGCATGCCAAGATTGGTGTCAGAGATGAGAGTGCCTATGTCTAGCTTGTCATAGAGTGGCCGAAAAGCTGGACACTACTTTATCTAAGTGGTTTATGATACTTAAGACTTTCTCAATTCTCTTATAGAACCCAATGAAACGTACATCACTGATGTCATCAGGAAATCATCTCTGACCACAGGTAGACGAAATTCAAGCCAAAATTAAAGTAAATTAATTTACTAAATTAAAGTAAAATTACTTCATGCTCTTAAATCAGGTATGTTCCATAACAACATGAGTGTATAAAGGATTAAGTTTAAGAAGATGCTCACAAGTGCATGTACAAGTGCACACACACAGTCTTCAATTTAACAAGCATCTGTAAATCCTGAGTAAATTTTATCTTAAGGAGACTTTTTTTCTCCCTCGTAGTTGTAAGTTCCTTGAATTTCAGTCAACCTTAGACAGTAACACAAGGTCTAAAAACCTTTACTCACATTTTTATTAAAGTTGAGGAAAAAGTATAATATACTTATGTATGCAGTTGAACCCAGTCAAATCAGTTCTTAGACTCATTAGGGCATGAAGCTGTTGACACAAGGCTAAGTGCAAAGCCTTGACCTTTGCATTTCCGCCATGACCTCAGGGATGAAACCTACACATCTCACCCCAACCTTTACAACTTGAATGATGTCACATCAGGCTGCTGTTTGTCAAAGGATCAGTTAGCCCAAATGAAAGCTGTTTATTTTGCCTGTTATTGTTAATTACTCTCAGTTTTTATTCCAGGGCCTCCATCAAATCTATTCCACTTCTGTAAAAACAAAATGTACCCTAAATTCTTCAAAGTTTACAACTAAAATCTGTTAAGCCAAAATGTTTTTAAGTGAAAAGAGTGTTAAATATTAAGGGAGAAAAGTGACCATCTTATTAGACATCAGGGCTTTTTAAATGCTTAGAATATTAAATTAGAGTTTCCAGTACTTACCTTAAGTTCCACTGAGCAGCCTCAAAATATCTCGTCATTTAAGTGAAACTGGTCTGTGTGAGCATCAGAAGTCACTTGCCCTCTGCCCTTAAGATGCATGCCGATCTAAACACAGCTTTAAAGGGAAGCTTTAGCCTTCTTATTCCATTCTTGAGTCATAATAAACAACAACCTTTTCTCCTCAAACTCCATTCTTTATTGAAATCCAGTCTCCAAGGTTTGAGTCCAACCAGTAAAAAGGAAAAGGCTATATCAAATTACCCAAAGTACTTACTCAAAGGAGAGAAATGGAAGCATTTGGGGGAGTTGGAGCTATTAAAAACAGTCAGTGGAGAGAAAAAGGCAATTTTCCCCTCTAAGAGTGTGTTAGGGTATTTTATTGTGCTAAATTGCCTTCTTGATGTAAAAGATAGTAAATCTGTTGATACCATTTGTTAGGGTAGTCTTATCTCAACAAAGGGCATGCATTCAGGGTCTAAAGTTTGTGAATCTCTGCAATGTTAAACAGGACTTTAAAATGAACTTTCAATTTGAAATACAGAGTAAATGGGTTCACACAGCATGATTTTATTGTAGACCTACCCAATTTTCACATTTTCCTCTCTGCAACAAGCAAGTCATTTGTTCTCTACACCCTAATGGAAAGAAAACAAGAGTTTCTTTGTTTGTGTACATTAACTCAATGCTGTGAAAGTCATTCAGTCAAGCTTCACTATACTTTCACCTTTAAACCTTAACCTGACTTGTAACAATATTTGCAGCCTCTAAAATTACACTGGTTGAACCCAGACGGAGTTAATCACCCTTCACTGTCTCAGTGAAAAGTATAATGACCTACCATTTAATGTGAAACCATTAAAATGCTAAAGGGGCAAGAATTCGCATTGCGTGTTTATAAATACCTCACAGACATGAATCCATACATTCAAGCCACCAGAGCGCTTTTCATATGGCACTCGTTTGGAGAACCAGATGGAAAATAATGACTGCTGTACACGCAGAGCCAGAAGTGTCTATGCTGCTGTCCTATGTAGTGCACCTTATACTTTTAATACTGACTTCAATTAATTCTAACAAGTTCCATCTGTAACTGTACAAAGAAAACCCAAATTAAAGTGGGTAACTAATAACCATCTTTCTTCTCCCTAACTACTGTTGCTTCCCAACACAGGGCAAATCCATTACCAAGATCATTCATTTCTACCTGCAAAGTATGCTCCAATCCTTCCATCAGAATGGCTCTGTAGCACAGGCCAAGGGGCTGTTTTTATTGCCCTTGGGCCTCTGCTCCAGGACTGGTCTGTCACATCAGCATGCATCATGCAGCTGAAAAGGTGTAACACACACCCTAGGCCACTTCCCTCCATCTCCCTGGCACACCTCTGGTCAAGTTATCATCAACCCCGCCTGTAGCATCCTCCCTAATTGTTCCCTCCGCTTCCATCTTGCCTCTGAAATCCATTCTAATCCACAGAATCTTTTGTTTTAAGTCAGCTCATGGTACTCTTGTGTTTAATATCACCTAAATTCACTTGAAATAAAAAATTCCCTACAAGTCCCCTGGAGTCTAATAATCTACAGTAAGAAATGACATGTAGTTAATTAACAGGGTAACACAGGTTGGGCAATAGGACCTGGACATACACAATATGTGTGGAGGATACCTGCAAACCAGGGTGCAGGGAGGCTGCCAAAAGGGGTAGCCTCAACCCGGTTCCAAGTGACAGTTTCCAAATGCAAGGCAGAATCTGAACTCATCAGACCATATAGGCTTTTTTGTTTTGTTTAATTTTTTATTGCATTTATTGGGGTGACATGGGTCAACAGGATCATATAGGTTTCAAGTGACATTTCTATGATACAAGATCTATCTATTGCACTGTGTGCCCACCACCCAAAATGAAACCCTCTTCTGTTACCGTATATTAGGCCCACTTCCCCCCCACTGGCCCCCTGCCCCTTTCCTCTGGCAACCACCATATTGCTGTCTGTATATATGAGTTTCAATTTTATATCCCACATATGAGTAAAATCATATGGTTCTTAGCTTTTTCTGACTGACTTCATTCACAGAACATTTAGTTTTGAGAGAAGCTAGACCTCCGAATTTTTATGTGAAACTTCAATTTTTAAATGTTGCCTAAAATTTTTAAATCAATGTGAAATAAACCATAAACCTCTGCCAACTGGCACAGAAGGCTTTGGGTGATGGCATTTTACAACTATCTCCCCTCTATCACCATACTTGGCTAAACTGTCCCTGCCATTTCTCTAATTCACCAAGCTCTTTCTACCTCAAAACCTTAGCATGTACTTTTCCCCGTGGTTTTTGCATTCATTCTTATCCCCTATATCTCAGCTCAAATGCCTCCTCTTCAAACCTTTCCCTGAGTGTTCTATGGAATGTATATCCTCCCCACAAGACACTACCCCATCTCTCTACTTGATTTTTCTTAAAGTGTATCATCTTCACAGAAGAGGATTTAACCTGTTTGCACTGGAAAATTTAATGTGCAAACAATGGCTTTCTTAATGTGGTAATAAAACCCACTTCCAATGAAAATCAATACAGAATATGCTGAACTGAGCCAGTAAGACACACACATACACTCGGCTCTCAAGATCCAATACTTTATAAAATCATATTAGAAAGGCTGACTTTGTTTGTTATATATCTACAACCTTTTTTTTGAAAGAACAGAGAAAAAATACTGTTTGTGTGCACATATACATATACACAAATATACATACACACATTTATAAGTATACATGCATGTGTATATATGTATGATTTCCATAGAAATGGGTTAACGTGCAAGTAGAAATTAAGGTACCACAATGTAATTCTACCAGATGGACCCTTTTGATGAGTATTTTCATGCAGATATAAGACAGTGGTTCTCAACTAGAGGTGTTTTTCCCCCTGAAAGAGGCTTGACAAAGTCTGGAGACATTTTTGCCTGTCTCTGCTTGGAGGATACTATAGGCATCTGGTCATACAGGCCAAGGAGGCTGCTAAACATCCTATAAGACACTGGACAGCCTCCACAAGAAAGAATAATCTGACCCAAAATTGCATTAGTGCCAAGCTGAAGAAACCCTGATGTAAGGTTTTTGCTTCCCCTCACTCCATCTTTGCCAAAAATGTAATGGCCAACCCACAATTTGTTTGGGGGAAGGTAGGGGATAATTTTAAATTTGTTCCTCCACACCAATGTAACTTTTTAAAATACTGATTGTTTCCTCTGACTGTAAGCATGTAAGTTCCATATAGGCCCAGAATGAAATCTCTGCTGTTGTTTTGGTTTTTATTTTCACCTCGTACAGTGGCTGGTCCTTTCAAAGCCTGTAATAAGCGAATAAATAAAACTAGTAACAGTGACTTATTATTTTATGCTTCACACTGACTATGTCTCTAAATGTTCACCCCAATAAATGAACCACTCAGGCTGAATCACAAGACACTGCGCTGGGTCCTAGGCACACACAGATCAGGAAGAAATTCTCCTTGCCCTCTAATTATTCAATATCTGACAACAGAAACAGATAAACAAAAAACCCAATACAATAAAATTCATGTATTCTTATAGTAAAGGTATGCACAGACTACTACAGTGGCACATAGGAGGGCAAAGGCACCTAGAATTGAAAAATTGGGAGATGGGACAGAGGGGGTGTGAGTCCAAACTGTCCTTCTAGACAGGGTGCCTGACCTGCCTTAGGTGTGTTAAGTACTATTTAGGCAGAGGGGCAGGAGGAAGAAACAGTACTTTGAAAAGATGAGTCTTCAGAATTTGCAAAGAGCAAGTAGTGTAGCATTGCTGGGGAAAGTGGGTGGCTTCTTTGAACATGAGGGGAGGAACACACATTAGGGCCCTAATAGGTGGACACAATCAATGTCTGCCTCAGTACACACTGGGCCAGACCTCTTGGTTTCCTTCCCACTCTTGAGATTCTGTGGGCCTACAACTTCATTCATTTACCTCATCACAGGCCTGCCCTTAAACATCTTTCTTTATAACCTGCTTTTGTCTCACCTGTTTCTAGGAAGTCTTTCTGAACCTACATGGCATGATTATGAATTAACACTGCAATTACAAAATGAGAAAAGCCTGTAATTCCAAAGTGCCAAATATACTTAAGGTCATACGTCAGTGCTCATGCAACCTGGGGTTCTTGGGACTAGGCCTCTGTCTGAATTGTTTCTATGTTTTTAGTGTTTATCCCAGATAATGTTATATAGTGATTACTCAGCACATATCTGTGCAATTAAATTATAATTTGAATCTACTCCATATCCATGATTTTTTTTAAATCAACAGTGCATACTAAAATTGCAATGCACTCATCAAACAGTAAACTTGTTCAAAATTGTAAATGAAGCTGAAACAGACTCAGAAATGACCATTTCCTTTACTTTTCCCTTCTTCTCTAATACAGTCCTCTAATGTTCTGTGCAGCCTCACACTGTCATCTAAACAGCAATAACAAAACAGGCAAGAAGAACTTCCTCGTTTTCAGGTTTTGCTCTTTGTCTCCTTCTTTACCTGCAAGCATCTCATTGAAGAAACTTCTCTTACCAATTATATTAAGGTTTCTTCCAAAGCTGTATCTCTAAATTAAATAATTCTCTTCAAGATGCAGTTTTTTTAGCATTTCAGGAATACCATTTCCAGGCATTCTAGAATGATCAGCTGGACAACCCTCTGGCACCATCAACTCAACCAAAGCGCCAGTCACAGCACTTCCTCTCTACGTGTATCAGTCCTCCCTAAAGATGGCAGACCCATTCCCAGGGGCCGTTCCCAGGGCCCATCCCAGAGCCCTGGGACATCCTGCCATCCTGCCGTCCTGCACATAATGTGTCGATTCTACCTACTCATTCTACATCCAGAAACTTTTGACCTCCCCCTTTTCTTTTCATTTCCACCTCTACTTCTATTTATTAATCATCTTCTCCCTTTATTATTTTAGTTGTCTTCTTAGTCTTCCCATTGCCTGTAGTATCCTGCCCATTCAATCTACCTTCCGTGACAGTGGTAGAAAGATCTTTCTAACCCAAACAAGTGAGCAAGTTCTTCCCTACCTAAAACCTTTTCATGGTTTTCCTTTGCCACACAATGAAATTCAGTTTACTTAGTGTAAAATAAGAGAACCTTCACATTATGCCTACAGGTTTATCTGTATAGGCACCTGATCTGTAAGAAATTCCCAATTATTTCTATTTCTCCAGAATCCCATATGATGTTTCCTTCTCTTTGCCTATTCATAGGTTTTTTCTGTTTAGTCTGATGGGCAAAGAAGCAGAAGGCAGGATATCCTTCAATATTCAGTTCAATTATTCTTTAAACATTCCCTGACCAGAGTAGAAAATACATTTTTTCTTGCACTTCTATTACCATATACGTATTTCCACCATATTCCAATTGTCCAGCTCTCTTCCTCAATGACTGCACCACGTGAACTTGGTGTGCAGGGCCCGTTACTAAATGTGTCTTCATTATCACCAAGGCCTAGAGGTCTCCCACCTGTAGCAGGGATCCCATCCGAGTTATTCTGAATGGCATATATACTGAAGAATAAAAGAAAACTGTACTATTTTATGCCCATTTATTTATGAATGAATTTGGATTTGCCTTGAGTTTCAGTAAGGAGCCAAGCAATTTAAACATTTTCTTTTTTAATAATTTGAGGTTTTTGAATTCCCTAGATGTTTCTCTACAACCTCAAGTACAGAGCTCATCACAGTAGAGTCCTCAAAGAAATTATTAACATTCAAATCTCTCTCCCGAGCAATATTCCAGGCAAACCTAAATAAACACTGTGAGTTCATTACTATTACGTTCTGGAAAAAATAACTAACAGGAAGGATTGTTAAAATATCAGATAACCTAGCCTTGTTTACCCTTTATTTGTAGATTTATTATTTTTCCATTAGATATACTTTTCTTTACTTTTTTAATGTTCCCTTTATCCATTTAACAAATATTACTGAACACCTACTATGTGCTGCTAAGTGTGTGGTAACTATCAGGGGCACATAGTTCTATAAAACAGACATGGGTCATTCCCCACAGAGATGTGAAAATATTACCATTGGTATTTAGCTAATTATTAATAAAGGAAATGGGAGTAAAGGGAATTAGACACTGATCTTAATAAACTGGGGAGCATGAGCCTGTTTGCTTCACCAGGAAGCTACAGCGTCACACCCCAGGGAATTACAGCATTGATCTGCCAAGGGGATTACCAATCCTCTCTTCCCCACCCCCATACCACAGGGCTGGGTCTGCAGGAAGAATTACTGGACTGAAGAGGCTTATCAGTATAACTAGGAAGTGACTCTATCAAAAGCCCACAAAAATTTAGGAAGTTCACATGCCAATTTGAAAAAAGTTTTTGGTCTTTTCAAAACCCAAGCTAATATTGGGCTGGCCAAAAGTTCGTTAAGTTTTTCCTGTACGATGGCTCTAGTAGTATTTAGGGGTCTTGAACTTCATTTGAAACAATTTTGTTAGATTGTATTGGAACAGCTGTCGTATCAAAGTACATTTAAAAACACTTATCAAAATTGGTGAATTTTTGTGCAGCATTTTAATATGGAAGATGAGAGAAAATACGTAACATTTTCAGTGTATTATGCTTTATTATTTCAAGAAATGTAAAAATGCAATTGAAATGCAAAAAAAAATTATTTGTGCAGTGTATAAAGAAGATGCTGTAACTTCATTTCATAAAGTAGGTTTCAAAAGTAGGTTTTGAAGTTTCTTGGTATTATTGATATTTTGGCCAAATAATTCTTTGCTGTGGAGCTGTCTTACACACTGGAAGATGTTCAACAGCATCCCTGACCTCTACCCACAAGAAGCCAAGAGCAAGAGACAGCCAACATACTCAAAATACCCAAATCGATAAAGTTATTGGTGAAAATGAAAAACGTGTCTTTTATTTTACAGGAAAAGCTAAACGGTCTTTTTGGCCACCCAAATATAACCCTGGGAAAAGAGCGGCTCTCAAAGAAGTGCTCTCTCCCTTTTGCTCATGACCCACACTTGCCCCATGCATCTGCATGTTCACTCTCCATAGACATGTGGCCTTAGCAGCCAGAGGGCCGATGGCATCACAGACTCCATACTCAGGCTCCATGAGGGAGCCTGAATACTGCAGCACAGCAATGGACTGCAGAGAAAACATGCTAAGCGAGCGGGGTGTTAGACTGGACAGGACTGTAATATGGAGGATAAACTGGGTGGTGGCCTTCATTCTGGCCTGACTAAAGACAAAACTGGACCTTTTTTAGGATGAGACAGAGATGGGACATTGGTGAGTCAGGAGAGGAACCTCCTGACTTTACACCATCAATACAGTTTACCATGGAACCCCATCCTCCCATGGGGGTCTCAGGAAATTCTTTACCTCCAGACACCTCAAGAACTCCACTGCCACCAACAATAAAACTATTGTAAAAATCAGAATTTAAATAATCATGGAAATGAATGAATGCTGAAGCTGAGAGTGTGCTTTGATTAAGAGTACACAGCGCCTCTAAGAGCATCTGTGAGTACAGAAGATGAAGAAGCCTTCCTGAGAAAGTGACCAGGAGCGTGGATCAGGCAAGCAGCAGTGCCAAATATACTGAAATTGTACATAAATAACAATATAAAAGAGGATGTGCCACAGGAAGCCATGAGTGGCACTGGAAAACACTGTTCCTTTGGCCATGAAACTAGAGTGTCCAACTCCCCCTGCTCTCTTTAAAGTTGTACTGGTATCAGTATTACTAATTAGTACTTAATTAAACATTAGTACCAATACTGCAATATTCTGCTGCTTTCCCCCAAAAATATATTCATATGAAGACATAAAATAAATATTTATAAGATACATGTGTGTTACGGTTTGGAAGTAAAAGCTGTATACATAAATTTGAGCTATTGTGAAACTGAAATGATGTCTTTATTTAATCATCTAAAAAGTACTGTATTTACAATGTGTGTTATCAATAGACAATTGTATCTCCTCTTATTAAACACACAAATATACACACTAGGTCTGAGCAACTAAGCACTGGTTCGAACACTGAGTTCATTTCCATGTCACCTTTTTGGACTGCAAATTTATACTTCTTTAATATTTTTATGACAAAAACAATGCCTTTTTTCCCATTTTATCTCAAAACTCTCCAACGGTATTATTATAAGTAACCCCAATTTACATATGAGACAATAAGGCCTTAGAAAAACACGAGTAATATGATCAAGTTCACACAGTTCACAAAGAAAGCCTAACTATATTTTCTTATTTTTTGTATTCTTGATGCTGCGACAGCTGGAGCCTTGCTGACGAAGAGACTGCTTCTCCCAGGGCTGGCCAATTCCTAGAGATCAGAAATATTCATCCAAGAGCACAGTGTTTAAGTGCAAACCAAGCAATCCCAAGTGCATACACTGGCTGCCCCCCTCTATCTGGCTCTGACATTCCAGGAGGCAGTATTTCTCTGCCCTAAGAACCCCAAGTCCTGGACAACTATGGACCATCCCCCAAAGCGCACACGCTGCTGAAATTATCGAAACTATCCTTCCTTAAACCTGCGCAGCTTTCACACCTTGCCGCATGTACTCCTTCCCATGAAAACTACAAGATAGGCTTTGCCCAAGCTTTCCCTCCCCTTTTCTGCCTCCCAACGGACCTGAAGCTTCCCCTGGAGCCTCCCACGTGGCCCTGCAGGACATCCCGTGCCCACTGTTTTCAGAGTTTGTGAGTTGCAACTTTTTCCTTCAGGACAGTCATCTCCACATTGGCATGTCTTACCATGCCTGATTCAAACAAACCCTGGGTACATTTTAAAACAGCTAGTAATGGTGCCAAGGTTAGAGAGCACAGATACAAAGAATGTGATAAGCAATTATTTATTAAATGAATGAATTACTTTAAGGGCTGAAATCTTAGCCACCATACTATTTTGTAAATGACACTGAAATTCCCAAAGTCAATGATGCATCTAAAACTCCAGTTTTTGTGCCACAGTATTAATGCTATAATTTGATTTTTGACTTCTTGAAGGAATGACTTAAATTCCTTCACAAGGGGAACTAGATACAGTGTTTCTGGATTCAGGGACCATAGTTAAACATCTGAAGTTTGTAACTAGGGCCTCTCTCTACCTCCCCTTCTAACTTGCTCTCCCAGTTTGGTTCCCATTGTTACTCCAGGATCCAAAAGTCTCATTCTTCTCCATCCTGGATACTTCCCAATATCTGTCCCCACCCCCCCATTCCAAATGAAAATTTCCATACTCAAATGCTAAAGAGCTGAACGACAAGTAAAAAAGGGTCTATAATCTGATTAAAATAATTCACAGTAAATTGCAAATCTCTTAATCCTCTTAGGGACATTAACATTTTTTTTTAATTGAAGGGGAAAGCAAGCAACCTGATATAGCTCTAATTGTTGGCATTTTTGCACAGAATAAACAATAATAAATTTTGCTTTGTTGAATAGAAATGGTTATCACATCGGCATGGCAATCTGCCCAGAAATCTGTCTCCAACCTGTCAAATTAACCCTGAAGTTTTTCTTAACAACACTCACACTTCTGATTTAGTTTGCTTTTATTTGTTTGTTTGTTTGTTTGTTTGTTTTGTTTGTTTTAATCTCTGGTAACAGGTCTTAAAGTTTGGAGTCTCTGTGGGGATAATGTTTACATTTAAGGCTGGTACATCAAGGCCTATACCAAGCAACTAGCATAAAAACTAGTTTCCTTTTCCAAAATCTTGATAAAGACTACCAATCAGCAAAAACGAAGATAAAAAGTAACATAACAAGTCACAAGTTAAATAGACACTAAACATACCAAACATGCTTTAAGCAATTTACATATATTTTGACTTCCACAACAACCCTATGAGGTTTGTACTAAAATCATTTCCATTTTACTGATAAGGAAACAGGAAACTGAGATAACCTACTACAGCAATGTGGAAGGTTATCAGTGAGGTCAGATTTCAAACCAAGGTGTTTTAGCTCTGAAACTCATTCCTTTACAATCACTGCACTCTGCTACAGCAGATTTTCAACCTTTCTTATCTCATGACACACAAAAACTAATTATTAAAATTCTGCACAACAAAAATTATGATTTTTGCCAATCTGACAGAAAATTGCTATGATTTTGATTTATTCACAGCAGACAGGTATTGCTGTGTTGGCTGTTTCATTTTTTTATTTGACAATCGAAGAGAAAAGATGTCAGTGCCCCTGACCAAACAGCACAGTACTGCATGTTTTAAAAATTCTGGGGCACACCGGTTGAAAATCATTCCTCCACTGAAAGACATACTGCCTAGAAAAATCTCATAGATAAATAACCCAGCTCACTGTCTTGTTCTTAGGTTAAAAACTTCAGACTAAATTCTAGAAGTGGTCCAAATACCAACTGTGTCATTCCTTTACTGTATAGATGAAAAAACTAACTCACCCACAGCATGGTGAAAAGCTATTGTATATAGTGCAACTTTCAAAGTCAGAAGCAACCACCATGTGTGAATCCAAGTCATTTTTTCCTCTCATTCTACTCCAGTCAGTCCACAGAAAAATCACAGGGAAATTTACAAAATTCGATGCAAGGGTAGACATTCAAAGTATTATCTAATCCATTTTGTAGGATCCAGTAAATTAAAAAAACTACTGAGCACACCCATTCATAAATTAATTCCAAATTTGGTGCTTTACAATTTCTACAAGTTGTTCCAAGACTTTTGTTAAAACACACACACACACACACACACACACAGGATGAGGTTTATGATATATAGAGCAATTCTGTTTTTCCTTCTTTCCACTTTTCATTTGTTTCTAAAAGGATAAATTTTTACCCAAGTATAAGAGGAAGTGTTAATCCCTTATTTAACTCCAGTCAAAGCAAAATACAGAAATTCATATACTGAATCACTTATTCATTCACAAATGAGTGATGTGCTGACTGCAAAGTCTGAAAGGAGACCTGGGTAAGTAAATGCAACACAGCATGATTGTGGGCAAGGCCACAGTTTCGTACATACGGTGCTAAAGGAACACATAAGAAGTATATGAGTTCTACAGTGGGTGGCTGGAAGGCAAGGCTAAAGTTTTCTGGAGGAGGAGATACCTGTATTGCATCATTAGGCCAGACAGGAATTGGAATGAAAAGCAAAGGAAAAAAGAGAGAAATAAATGGGGCTAGACAGAGCATTCCCAGAAAAAAGAACCATATAGTAACATGTAGAGCATTTGGTAGCGTTTAGGAAAGCCAGAGTGTTAAGAGAGTATATTTGAAATCATAGGCAGGGAACTCTAATTAGGCAGTTATGCAATATAATCAAATCAATAATACCAATACATCCAAACACAAACTACTTGATAATAAGAAAATGAATCAGATATAATGTCTCTATGGTTCAAAAAGAACAAAGAGTCTTTACATGGAAGGAAAAGGGGAGACGAAATAGACTTATTGTCCCACAGACAATAAATATCAACAAGACACTGGCACATTAGTTAATATTTCCTCATTACATTCTCTTAAAGGCTGCAGTTATCAACTATAGAAATAATTTCAAAATAAACATGGAAATCATGCTGCTCTTTGAAAGGATGAAGAATCCATTACTATTGCCAAGCTATTTTGTCTGAACATCAGATAATGCTCATCTTTAAACATGCCTCCTATAGACAATGAAATGTTGGTGATGGTTTCCAGCTTCAAATGAAAAAGCTCTCCTTGCTCAGGGCATATTACTGCTTCTGACCTCTTCCCTTGCCCGTGCCTTGACCTTCTTCCACTCAGATATTATTCCCTGCCTCGTGCCTGTGAGCATCTCATATTATCTGTGAGCCGTGGCTCCAGAATTTAGCATGAGGAGGTCTGCCACTGATAGATGTCTAACACGAGTAATGCTCCTAATGATCCCCAAAGGGACTCTGCCATATTCTTCCAGTAGGATGAGTCGTTCAAAGACAAAAAGAAATTCTGTGTTCTTTATAGTGAAAGATAACGAACAGACATTTCTACACATACATATGTTTTACTCTGATTTAGCAAGAAATGCCCAGTTTTGTTTATTTTAAGAGAGTTAACAAAAGTTTCTTTATATATATACTTTGTAGTGTATATTGAACACCTGAGTAAATTATATACCATTTCTATGCTGCTTAAAGAAATCCTCCAAATGTTATTTTAGAAACATTTATGAATTATGCACAAGGTTTCCTCACAGGAATGCCAGATTTGCTCTTGAAAACTGTGCATAAATCAATGCTTTGTAAATTAAATAATATTTTTTCACTGACAAATTATTTCAGAAATGCTTTATTTTCATTTCTGGTTAATATTCAATTGTCAATGATTACTGACCCTTTAGATTAAGCTTCTCCCTTGATCATATTTGTCAAATAGCTAATGATCTACAAACAAATAATAAAACAAATAAGGGAAACAGGATTTTACATAAGATCCTGCAATATATAAATTCTTGCAGAAGGTAAAGGCTTCTTTGCAATTCAACCACAGCCCCACTTTTCTTAATTTATATATCTTCAGATTTCCTTAATGTATTTTCTCAGCCAGTAATTTATCTGCAGCTCAGTGGTGTGCCTCTTAATAGCAATCAGTAAACCTTTAGACTGTCTTTGTTGGTAATTTCTCTTCTTATTCAAGAATATATTTATTTATTCAGTTCATCAGGGACTCTTAGCTCCTCAAAGGGCTTGTGGTTTTGTTTTCTTTGTTTGTTAGCTTTAGGCAAAAAGAATCAACATAAACAGTCAAATGATCAGTTTTTGCCTGGCTCAACAAATACAATTTGTAAAATGTAAATAGCTCCAAATAAAAGCAGAGCTTTCGGTTAAATAAATGAGCCATTATCCTACTGTATTATTACTAGTAAAATACAGTAGATGGCCAACCATCAGAAAAGTAAGAGCTTCTAAAATGCTAAAGATACAGGAAGTGAGGAGATGCTGATGTATTTAGAGTAGGAACAGACAGCAACAGATAGGTCAGTCCTACATGGCATGGATAGTGTAATATTGCACCCACAAATAGTGGCCTGTGGGCCACATCTGGTACAATGCCTTATTGTTGTTGTTATTATTATTATTGTTTTAGATTCAATTGTCCTATGTATCAGTTGGAAGATTCTACTTAAAAATACGGATTTATGCCTTCTCTTGAAAACTCAGAAAGTCAGTCTACACCGGGCCCACATTTCTGCATGGCAACACCCACCCAACCATCCCTTAGAACTATCCCAGAGCTTTCCTTACACAAGCCCTATATAGGCATCTGGATTCAACCATTATAAAATATTACCAGGGAAGACACACAGAATCTCACAAATTCTATTTTCTTTATCTTCCCTGCCAAGAATTATGATTTAAAGTTATTCTAAGATGGTTCAATGGGAAATTAAGTTGGAAAGATAAGTGTACTAATACATTTTAAATCTGATCCAGAATAGCATTACATTCCAGAATACTGAGAGAACTTTACAATAAGACTTATTAAAAGCCTAAGAACAAATTAAAAGTTATCTACCTTTTTAATTTAAAAAGAAAGTAGATTTCTCAAATTTCATGTTACACTGTAGGGCATGGACAAAATAAATATTAAAAGCAGTAACAACAGAACAACATAACCAAAGAAAATGACTCTTTATAATATGAGGAAACCTGGAAGAAAATGGGAATCAGGTGTCTGGACAATAAAATTCTGGTTTAGAAAGAACGTAATAACTGGCTTCAAATATTGGAACAATTTCACGTACAAACTACACTAGGTTTACCATGGCAGCTTTGGAATATAAAATCCAAGGTCTATAGGACAGAAAATAGTTGATTCCCCACTTAACGAGAAGAAATTTTATAAAAACTGTAAATGGAATCTTCTATACTATGAAATGGTTCCTATCCCGGAAAGTAGTGAGAGAAGGATAAAGATTACCTGCTCTGGGTGCTTGGAGAGAGGGTGGCAGCACAGGTGAAGTTCATGTTCTAAGGTACTGTTCCAAATGATCCTCTGACAGGGTAAGATCAATACAGTAGCCCCCTTTTTTCAGAAGTTTGCTTTATGCCACTTACTTTTACTAAAAAATTATATTAGTACCTGTTTTCCTTAATCAAAAGAAATTGAAGAGAATTTTCTCTTTTACAAAGAAAGGCAAAAAGCAGAAGTAGTACTGAGCATTTGTTTTACAGCAAGCTATTCCTAAAGCATCACACATTCCGAGCATCAGGTGTGGTCCTGCCAAGCTCCTCCCTAGGAAGTTCTTCCCTCAGCATCTCAGAAACAAGCCATCATACTGTGAACTGAGTCTGCAGGCATTTGTGCTTCATTTCCTTATTCTGTGCATCCACCAATGTCACCCCAATAAATTTAATTTTAAAAAAATTACTTGGTGCATCTGTTAGCCGAGATCTCTCCTGAGATAATTGCTTCTTCCCTGTACACCATCTCAGCTTAAGAAAGATTTCATAGGAACTCTATTTTCAGATAACAGGGAGAAACCGGTAATACCCATAGTATTATTCCTAAGTCCATTTATCTGTATACTGCTATCTATGTCTTCAGAGAAAGTACCCCAAAGTCTAAACCTCTTAAAAATTAGGTCATTACATTTACACGTATTTTACAAACTTTCCTCCATTTGGTGGAAGCTTTTTATGATCTAACAGAGGAATGCACAGTAGTCACACATACCTCTAGTAAATTAACCTACATGGCAATCAACCCGTTTACCACAAATTCCTTAAATACAAAGAATAAACTTTGTACAAATACTTTGTTGCCTTGGAAAATTAAGTAAATGAAAAAATGAATGAATGCAATTATTAAATGTCTTCTAAAATATAACAATGTTATACGTAAAAATCTATAATATAACCAGCTATAAAACCTACTTCTTCAAATAGATTGTGTCTGTTTTTCAAATCACCACTCCTGGACACATGTCTCAAACACTTCCCCTTGCCCAGGAAGATACATGCCATTCTTTCTCTCAGCACTCTTAGGGACGGAACCTACTCAATTCTAGGAAGATGTCCCTGAGAAAGTAAATCACCTTGATCTATCGGTCCCCAAAATGCTATTCTCACTTCTCCCATCATGTCAAAACATCTTTCATTCATGTAGTGCCAATGATTCTCTAATGTGATTCAACATTCACTTTCAGGCCCATATGTACACAGCCTGTATCTTGTATGAAAAAGTCTCACACATTATCAGGTATGTCTGAAACACTCTTTAAAGAGTCTAACAACTACAAAAGTTAACAGTTTATTAATAATAATTTTTTATTGCTATAAAGATTGATAGGAGATAATTTACTGGCAATAAACTGTTATTAAGATCCACTAATAATAAACAAGTAGCATTATCAAGCACAAATGAGTGGTAAAATGCACAGAAGTAAATTTACTGTGAAGTATATTTTAAGACAAAGAGTAAAAGCCTTAAGGCTAAGAACCCAGGTCTCATATAAAGGAGGATTTTCTATATGATGCCATTTTCATTAGTAGTACAGTGTAAGGAACTGGGAAGAGCTTCAGTCTTCCACTGAGCCTTATGTAAAATCACAAACCTATAGAAATACAGATGATACTATAAATGTACCTTCCATCTATACATTTGAACATAACATTGAAAGACCACTGTTAAGCTCAGAAATCTATATGTAAGAAATTATAAAACAATCTTATCATGTATGTTAAAAAAGAGTAAGAAAAGCAAAAGAATAACAAATTAAAAACTACATTACTTCTGAATGGGTGGAATTACAGCACTTTTTTTGATAGCTACTACAGTCTCTGGCAGGCTTCATTCACAGGGATCACGTTAACCAATTCCACATTCTTTGCTGTCTATAAAACTTGTTATCTGAGAAGAATACACTTTTAAAGGAATAGTAATCACAGATTCTAACCAGGCTGCTGCTTAATATAATTATCTACAGCACCTTATCACTAAGTAAGCCATTTATTTTCAAACTCAAAAATCAAAAATTGAACACCAGTTTCTTAGGGAAGTTAGATCCAGTCATACTATGTTCTGTAAGGGAATTTCCATTCACTTACACAGTTGAGCTATCATAAAACTTACTTGGGTCTTACCGTCTCAGATTTAGTCCACAACCTAACGGCACTGAATTCCATTAAACCATATTATGAGGCTAGACTTACATTTCTGTGTTTTGTGATGTATAATGTCAGAGTGTACTTTTTTATTATGGGTTACCATGTGACATGCAAAAGAGAGGAACAGATAATCAGATACACCAGAAAAATATAACAGCTAAAAAGGAACTAAGATAGCCTGGCAGCACATGCTACTTCCCTCACAAAAAAGCATTTTAGCCTTGCTATCCAACATTTTATACTGTTTTATCCACAATCATTTTCTCTTTTTTTAAAGATTTTATTTATTTATTTTTAGAGAGGGGAAGGGAGGGTGAAAGAGAAGGAGAGAAACATCAATGCATGGTTGTCTCTCATGCGCCCCCTCCTGGGGACCTGGCCTGCAACCCAGGCATGTGCCCTGACTGAGAATCAAACTGGCGACCCTGTGGTTCACAGCCTGCACTCAAGCCACTGACCTACACCAGCCAGGACAATCATTCTCTTTTAAGGAAACAGTGGAATGTGTCTGTATAGTGGTGAAGAGCAAAATTGTGGGATCAGTAAGCTGTTTTCAAATCCTCACTCCACCCAACTAGCTAACTGACTCTAGGCAAGAATTGTAACTTTTCTGGAACTTTGCATGTTCATTAATAAGGGTAATAGCAATGCACGCATTCCTAATGTGGTATTAGATAAGGCATGTGAGCACTTTGCTAGATAGATAGTAAACATGTTCAAAATTTTAGGCTTTGTAATTACTATTGTTAGAAATAGTATTAGTGATTCATAGTCCTTCAGGTTCAGTGGGATAGGACCTACACTGTATCAATTCATCATATAATTCATCACTTGGTTTTTTCTCACTCATCACATTAAAATATATGTATTAAATATTATGTGTATAATTTATATTCTTCATATTATATATAATATACTTAACACATACATTTATAACCATGTGTTTAAAATATTATGTTAAACATGTCAACTATAAAATGGTGAAAAGATAACTTTGAATATAGGGTTCTAGGAAATGAAGAGCTCCTGGGACTAAATGACCATTAATAGGAAAAGACCAAGTAACACTATGAATTTTGTTTCCTGTCTGACCATACTGAATCTAAATAAAAGCTGCCTTTATGCTGCTTCCATTCTACCCTAATTCATCAAAATTAATAGTAACTATCTGGTTATGTCTGTCCTCCCTACCTAGCACCCAAGTGAAGGCTCTGCCTCTCTCTTATTCTCATTGTGCATGCTTCAATTTTAACAATATATTACTAAGTTCATTAATTTAAGAAAGTTCTAGTTCCAAACTTAATACCAGGTTGCTAAGACTTTCACCTCTCTTCAAAAATAACAGAGAAAAACAGATGACTTTATCTTTCACAGCCTGTACAGACAGGCCAGTTTACTTTCCAAGGACAACTTGCTAACTGAATAGTCTGTAGACATTGCAATTACTTCCTAAGCCAGGCAACTGAAGTAGTTTAAAGCTACCCAGAGGTGTACAGTTAACACCTACAAATGTGCTTTAACTCACTTCGTTGTATATATGAGCAAGCATCATTTTAGTGAAGTTTCAGAGTAATAAAGTCAACCTTTTAAAATCTAGGTCAAGTAAACAAAATCAGCTTTAGATCTATGAAACTAAAAAGTGCAGATTTATATTTCCTTCATATAGGAAGAGAATTGCAGGCAGACAGTATTAGCCAAATTAAAAGTTAGTTCATCATTAACGGGAGAAAATAAAATCACTGTTAAAACAGAAAATATAGCCCTAGACAGGTAGTTCAGTTGGTTAGAATGTCATTCTAACACGCCAAGGTTGTGGGTTCTAACCCTGGTCAGGATACATAAAAGAATCAACCAATGAATGCATAGATAAGTAGAACAACAAATTAATGTTTCTCTCGCTCTCTCTCAAATCAACAACTTTTTTTAATTTACTTTAAAAAGCAGAAAACATAATAGTATGCAGGGTATTTAAGTTTAGAGATCAAATTATTAGTCTTAATTTCTCATTAGCACCATATGATGGCAAATGATCTTGGAATGGACATGTTATGGCTTGATTCGCTTTGTCTTTGGCCCCATTTTTCCTTTCAAATTCTACCAGGAATTGCAAAGGACATAAAAGGGCCTCAGTCATGACAGTGGAGAGACACTAAAATTGGGTTATTTCCTCTTTCCTAACATCCCGGAATGAGCTTACCAAATTTAAGTTTTTCCCATAATGGTGCATAAATTATGACCATATATATCATGCTAAAAAAGACTTCATGGTCATATAAAAACACTTGTTATGCTCACTGAAATTTTAAGTTAAATCAAGAGAAAACATATACCTGAAATGATTTTTAAAGTACTAAGTGGCTGCATATAACATTTTTTTTTATTCTCGTTTATTCTATTTCCTCACATTAAAAGGAAAATCTGGGCAGTGGGGATACCACCTGGGTCTTTATTCTCAAGCAGAACTTCTTGCAAATAATTTTGGGGGAAAGTTCCAAGGATTCCCTGCTCCTTCCATGGCTGACTGTGGACGAGCTGTCCCCTGGTTCTCAGGTCATGTACAGATGAGCCGAACATAGACATCGGTGGCCCACACTTTGAACTTGGTACTTTCTGAAATCCAACCAAGAGCTTTTGCAAAAGAGTAACCATGAGCTGCTACTGCTGGAAGTGCTTTAAAAATAGGTTTTCTAGTAAAGACTAACATGATCTAAAAAACTGAGCCCCAAAACACCCTGTATTATTAGGACCAGAAACCTATTACTCCCTATATGCTGCATAAAAATCAATCACTTTACACACAAAAAAAATATTCTCACTTAACACAGAACCACACTCCTCTGTTGACATTTGCTTATATCCACTGATGGTGGATTTCACTGCTCATTTAAGTGTCAAACTGGGTGACAGGCATTAAGCCTATGGACTATTAACACCAAACTTGTGATACAAGAACGTTTTCTACAGTTGTTTACCTTCTATATACTTGCTCCTAAATAATAAAATAAACTAATTAAATAAACAGATATTCTTTTTCCTGCTCTAAGCCACAGACAGCTGGGAAGGCCACAGAGGCATTTCTCTCCTTCAAAGTAGTCAGAAAGATATGCGTAGTCACGCAGTTCAAAATATTGCTTTATGTGTGGAACAACATTGTCATAAGATGTTTGGAAGCCAAGTAAAATCACAGAAGTAAGGGATTTGTAGCAGCCTGTTTTGGCTGAAGGAAAATGAGACAGCTCTCCCATGAAGCAAGCAACATGACACCTTCCAGTATGAGAAATAGCCTTTGGATGTTAAAAAAAGAGAGCGAGAGGAAAAGGCAAAGAAGTGGAGATCAAAGCTATCTCCCTGTACACTACAGATAATCTTTTTTCTTCCTCTTCTTCAACAGCGAGAATGAAGAGAAGGGCTGAAGGTGGTGGGAGAAGGGGAATAGGAAACCATGCTAATCCAGAATTGTAAAGAAAGGAGCTGGCCTTTTGATCTCCACAGGATGGCAACTTTATTGGCTATGCCTAAGCAGTTTCCAACCAGCTGATCAACCAGGTATTAACGCTCAACCCTTCCATGATCAGTAACCATGAAGTGAGTCATCTGTGAACATCAGTCAAGCAGAAGGCTCATCTACCACTAAATGACCGCCAGCCTCTGTCCAACCCAGAGGGGGAAGAGCAACCAGAGGGGAAATGATTGTCTCTCCCTGATGAGTACCAGTTATTTGCTTTGGAACTCAGAGCAAAATCTTTGCTCAAATGTGTAAGAATGAGAATGCCATTCACTTTCCAAAATACAACTTGGAATCTCTGCACATCTGCATCACTGTTTTGACTTCTGTTCAGTCTCTGCTTTTAAAAGCATGCCAGAAAATGCAGATGTAATAAAGTCTGAATATGAATAGGTTGGATGTAATGAATTAATTGTCTTGCCTAGTGATCTAAAAATTTACAGACCAGTTACTTGATGGCAGGAAGAGGAATGCCTCCCTTTCAAATTCTTATGTGTTCAAACCAGTCTTACTTAGGTGGTGTTTTTAGACAAGTTTTAAAATTTTAAAAAATGATTGAACCATAAGATTTCTTATTTGAATTCTTCGTTTTTCTCTTAAACTAGGAAAGTGCATGGTAGTTAAGTTTTAGAATCAGCTTGGTTCGAATCTGTGCTCATCCACACCTCTAATTCTCCATGAATAGTTTCCACAACCATAAAACAAGAAGGTAATGTTTTACTAATAACAGCACCTATGTCAGAGGACTTTTATAAACATTAAATGAGATGGTGGTGAGTGTTCAATAGATGACAGCCATATCTTCATAGTAATAGTAGCAGTTATCAAAATTTTACTATAGTTCAATACAACTCAAAATCCATCTCATTATTTTTATTATTTCCTTCTCTTATTTTTATTAGTCAGTTCTAAGCAAAAGTGTTATGATATGGAAGATAACTACTTAGTTTTCACTCCTCTAAAAAATGTAAAATTTACTCTAAAATTTAATCAATATCCTAAAGTCTTATTAAGTGTAGCTTTAAAAAGCTATTCTATGGCCCTGGCTGGGTGGCTCAGTTGGTCAGGTCGATGCTCCCATAAACCAAAAGGCCGCTGGTGTTGATTCTCGATTTTCGGTCACAGCACATACTTAGGTTACAGGTTCGATACTGTGTTGGGGAGGGTACAGGTGGCTACCAATTGATGTTTATCTCTCTTTCTCTCTCTCCCCCACCCCTTCCTCTTTCACTCAAATCAATAAACATATCCTTGGGTAAGGATTGAGAAAAAAAATAACTCTACTATTCTGAGTTTATTAAAGATTTAAACATTTCAAAATACTTTGTTTTAAAAAATGCAAAATGTCTACATTATATAGTTGTTAAACACAGAGCATATATATTGACATCAAATTTTCAGAAATGCATTTTTCAGAGATGCTTTTCAAGCTATGTGTAGTCAGAGGGTGCACCTGGCTTTTGGCTGCTCTACTTCTGCTCCACCTCTTCCAATATTTAAAACCTAGCTAAATCCAGGACCTATTTCTACTACACTTCTCTAGACTCCTGCTTCTGGTTTCACCCTGTCTTATTACCAAATTCCTTAAATTTATTCTGTAGGTGACCACAGGTCCAATTTTAAATCGAAATAACAATTTTGATTTCCTTGTATTTTCCCATAAGAAATCAAGTTTGCAAGGCAGTTATACTTTTATTTTAAGGATAAAACATTTTTAAAGGAGCTAGAAATTAGCATAAGCATCACCTTAGCATCTTTGGTTAACACAGAAGATGAGACATGAAGATTCAACTATTTATTACCTCTTTGATATTGTTCCTTCCCAGTTTTATTCTGGTTGCCCAGCATTGTCAATTATAGATATCTACTCAATGTAAACTATATAAACAAACAAACAACTATCTTTGCAGGTTTGAAATTTATCATTCTGCACCACTTTAACCCATACAAGAATATTTCAAAGACTAAATAAAAATTTCAGGTAAACTTTCTGTTCTAAAATATTGTAATCATAAATATCTTACGTATCAGAGAGCCCACTACCAAGATATAAGTGTATTTTCAATGGTGTCATAGTACTCAGGTAACTATATTTAAAAGCCAGAAAGTTTATAAAGAAACTGATAAGAACTTATTAGAATTACCAAAGAATCTTGCCAGAGAGGAAGGAGAGAGGAAAGAAGGAAGTGGGAAAGTAAGAAAGACCAGACCCAGGTAAGTGGTTCCCATTGTGAAACTTTTCTAAAAAATGTTTCTCTTCAAAAGACAAAGAAAAGGGGAAAAAGGAAGAAGTGAAAAAGAAAGAAGGAAAAAAGATACATGAATGAACTTCTGCTTTATTCGAAATTCAGATCTCACCCTAAATTTGAATTGAAGTTCAATCACTTTGTCACTTAGAAGCAAGTTTGAGCAACTGGAGTTGAGAAGCAGAAGTCTATGAAGGAGTCCCTTCCTGAGAGAAAACACAGATTTTTTTTTTTTTTCAGTGCCACCCACTGTGCTCCCTTCACCAAAAAGTCCAGCTCTCCATAGAAAAGAACTCAGATATACAAACTCACTAAAGAAATTCATCTTAAAAATGAATTTCTAAAGAAATACTCATTTTTTCTTCAAAATTTTAGTTTCCTAGAGTAAAACATTATATATTATAGGATTAGGTTACTACATAAAAGGCTACACAAATCAAACACATACTCTTAAACAAAGTATTTGATGTTAAGTATTACATCAACACATCAAAATGAAGTTTATAATATGTTTGAAGAAGACTGCAGGACTTTGTGAGGTTGGCAGCCATGTTAAAAAGAAAAAGAAAGAAAGAAAGAAAAAATAACTGACAACCAATAGATGCTTTTACAGGTTAAATCTTGTTGAAGGTACCTTACCCCCAGTGCACTTTGATTTATGTAAGCTCACCACATTTCTCTTAAATACGCTCCATTAACAAGTGATAGACTGTGATCTTATGCTGGAGGCTATACATGAAACACAGTCTGTCAAGAACTTCATTCATTCCCTGACCAGGTGTCTTGAGCACACTCAGTTCTACTTAATTCAAGTTCTGTGAAGTTTTATTCAACTCAATAGTGTAGCTTTAGAATAAGCATGCTGCCATGACATCATCCCAGCAGCCCAATAATTTGACTGGCCCCTTAAGTTCAGATTCACAGCACGAGTGAAAGTCATCAGAAGAATGATTAAGAGCTTCAGGTTAAATATGAGAGAGCACTTCACAATGACACTTCTGACCTGAAACTTGGCCAAAGAGGAAGACAAGCACACCTACAGGAAAAATGTAGGTTTATTCAAAATCATCAGTGGCTTACCTGGAGCATTAAGTTAGAAAAACAAAGCCAGAAATCAGTTTAGGTCTAAGATTTAAATGTCAAATCTCAATATACTAACTGCTAATCAAATTACTAAATCTGAAAGGGTGGTACACCTCCGCCTCCCCCGCCCCCAGGTATCTCCAAGTGAAGACAGAAAGTGCACAATGAAGCAACCAGCTCTCAGTGATACTCTCCCAATTAGTGTGACCCTATCTTTAATCTACAGCCATGATAAAATGTCCCAACACATACAAACTCAGCTCAAACAGTGACTAATGACCATTAATCCCCCTATCTTCAGTAATCTGCCCCTCCAGTCATTTATCACACTGACACTTCACTTTACACACGTGAATAAACTTTAACAGAGAAGGTGAATCAACAAAAATCTCAAAGGTATCTGAAGCTGTAAATTAAACTAGGGGGAGACGCAGTAAAGAGGAACAAATAGAGGGATCAGATCTTAATGTTTCTGATTTGCACCCATGGCCAGGCGTGGGGAGGTGGGGGAACTATTCAATCACTCGGATCTGCAAATGAAGAAAAAAGGACATTAGAGAAAGGAGAAGGTGGAGGTAAGAAGAGGTGGCCTCAAGAATTAGGTAAATCTATTGATCCATTCACTGGGACACAGGTCAGACATCCACAGCTGGAACCTCAGTTTTCTGTTTTCCTCAAATGAGTAACACTGAATGAATTTCTTATCTAGTTTCTTCACAAATGTTGTTCTTAGCCAGGGAGCATATTTCCTGGGCTGAAATTATTTTTTAAAGGTTTATTTGCTATCATTTGCCTGATGAGCATTTTTTCTTTTTAATATTCATTATGACATAAAATCCTTGGTCAAAATCTAACCCAAAGCCATGAGCCACAAAGTGCTCAAACCCACTTATAAAACTGTTTCATAATCATGCAAATTGAGTGACTTCAACCTATGGGTCCTGATGCAACTTGAAGCTCAGTATTCCACTATAAAAAAATTCCCTGAGGTGCAGAGAGTGTGTGTGTGTGTGTGTGTGTGTGTGTGTGTGTGTGTTTTAAAGCCTGAAATTGGATCCTTGATTGAAACCAGAATCTACCAAAAGGAAAGAAAGAAAAGTTGAGTCGTGGCTCTGTTCACCCATAGTAAAAGTTTCTTAGGGAGTGTAAAAAAAAACTATTTGTAAGTGTGGATACAGTGTATACTTCTATGTCAGAAGGATTTCTCTGCAGCATCCTTCCAACACTTCATCTGGAGAGTTTCATGCTATTTAATTAATCCCCCAAATCCTAAATTCAACCTTCTGTTTTCCCTTGTCAATGAAAATTCCCAGGCAACTGTTCCCTTTCAGATACTTACAAACTCCTGTTTTCCTTCTAAACCCAAGCAAGCAGAGTAGCTAGTTTATATCCTACCGTAAGAAGAGTTATTTCCTGAAGTTTCTACAGAATCGAATTTAATTACAGACTTTGGTTACATAAAACAACTACTAATAACCCCTTGTGCTCGGAAGAGGAGGGGCGAATTGGAGGACCAGGTTCAGGAATCCAGGCGGGTGTCTGGGCCACAAGATCTCCGGGCGCGCACCTCCCTCCCCAAAGGAAGCAGCCCATGGATGAAACTCACTTCGGCTCATCCCGGGGGCCCTTTGCTCACTACCAACCGTTGCCTCCGCTCCGATCTACGTTTGCCAAGAGTGATCTGGGCGTGCCCTGAACTTGGCTAAAGGCCGAGGACAGCGATCAGGATTGGGGCGGTCTTGGGGGATAGGGAGAAAAGGACGACCCAAAGTACGAACTAGAAACCATTTAGCCTGAAACTCCTGCAGGGACCGAGCCCCTTCGACCTTAGAAGGGAGAGGTCGACGAAAGCAGTTCGGGGTTTGATTTGAGAAGTGGAGAAGGGACGGATGCAGGGTGAAGAAAGAAGACGCGAGATTACCTGAACAGAGACATATTAATCCAAAGAGGTAAAAGTGTGCAGGCTCCGCGATCATTGTCCCCGGGTGGATCCTGCATACAGTCTCATGCCAAGAGGGTGTAGAAGTGGGGTCCCCAAATTTATGAATCCACACCACACACACTACACACAAAGGCTTAATATAAGCAACGTGGGTCAATCCGCCAGGAGTTTTCAGGGTAAATTTACTTGTAGACCTTTCCGGACGCTTGTCAGTGTCTCAGCGCACTTTGAAGACTAAGAATCCCAAGGTTTGCCTTCTCTGGTTCCAGGGTTTCCGAGGAAGCTTAGACACTTCCAAGGACCATCCAAAGCAAACAACAAAGAGCCGAAGCAGAAGAGCAGTTGTGCGGTTTCCTGCCTCCACGGTCTTTCGGAGCCTCCCGGCGTGAGCCCCCACACTGTGCGCCTAGCGCCGCGGCGAGGGCAGCCGCGGAGGCAGCAAAGTTGGTGTGTGAGAACGAATCGGAGAAGGCCAAAAAGTGCTTCTCGGTCTCCAGGAGAACCCAGTCAACAGCTGGCAACTCGCGGCGAAGGCAGGCTAGACAGGGGCGGCAGCTCTGGAGGACGGGCACCGGGTGCCGGGGGTGTGCCTGGGTGACTCCGCGCGCTGGGAGCGAACGAGGGGGCGGTGCGGCGACAGCGGCTGCCTGGGCGGGCCCTTGTTCCCATCACTTGGGTGATACAGAGGGCACCAGAGACAGCAGCAGCAGGTCCGCGAACGCACGCATGCCTCCCCCGTGCCTCCAGTCCAGCGCGGTGCTCACCATAGCCCCCAGCCCCTCGCCCGTAGGGGCACGAGTCCAAGGCACCCCGAACGCTTCAAGGCTAGGATGCCGGAGTGCAAACTTTCTGAGGGTGGCTCCCCGAAGACTGGCTCCGGGAAGTTGCAGGCAAGCAGCTCCCGAAACTCCCCGTGGTGGCGGAGAGGGGCGAAGAGGATGCTGCTGCGGCTGGGAGCTACAGCCTCCACGGCACACCCGCGGTCCGACGGGTTCAGCCGAGTCTGAAGTTTCTGCTCTCACGCTGCCTCTACGCTGGCTCAATTGCTTGTGGGTTTTCCCCACCGTCCCCGCAGCTCCCAGTTTCCTCCCTCTCCTCCCCAACCCGGGAATACTTAAAGGGGCCGCGCAGTAGTTTCCATGATTCACTCTACCCTGTCTAGCAAGTTCTGGTCATTAATATTTCCATACACACTCCAGAGATGCCCAACTGCGCCCTCAGGTGAGAATCAAACTGCTTAGGATTCAGAAATCCAAGCGAATGGGAACTTGCCTTGTTTCTTTCGCCACCCCTAGCTCCCCTGCACCTTTTCCAAATGGAACCTCCCAGCCAAAGACTTCAAAAATCCTCCTGGTCCAGCTTAACCTCTTCTTTACCGTTTCCAGGAGTTGGAATAAACTCTCAGATAACTCTACCCTTGCTCACCCTTCCCCATTCCCATTTTTTTTTTTTTATTAAATTTAGGCAAACAAGCCTAGGGGAAGAGGTCGAGAGATGATTCTATAGAACAGTGATTTCTAACCAGTGTGTCACAAGAAATTTTAAAACATGCAATACCTGACTAGGCAGGGGCACTGACCTCTTTTCTTTTAGATTGCAAATAAAAAATTGACAACAGCCAACACAACAACAGCAAAATTATACCTATTTTTGTCAGATGGGCAAAAAATATACTTTTTGGTGTGCCACAGAATTTTAATAATTACTGTATGTGTGCCATGAGATGAAAAGGTTGAAAATAGCTGATCTAGATAATAAATAGGCACTCTATTACAGTAACACTTTCTTTTAAATTGTAGTTGAAGTTCATGTTGATGGCTAATTCCAAGGCACATGGTGGGCTAAAGGGTCTTTTCCTTTTGTCTCACTGGAGAGCCTTTCCTTCAACTTCAGTGACTAGGTGTTGTTAACATTCTAATGTTAACAATGGGAAATTAACATTGTTAACATTAGAATGTTAATGATGGGGAATGAATTAAGAGAGACAAATGCAAAAAGCATCCTTGACTAGCCCAGAATTCAGCATTTCAAAACTAAAGGGGCTTTGACACCCTATACACCTCCCTGAAATCCCAACCTACCAGTTATGAGCTCTGTTACTATGCTGAATCTTCGTTTTCTCTTCTGAGAAATAGGGATTCTTGAAACATTAACAAGTGTGAACAAATAATATTGAAAGCAAAACAAACCGAGCACATCTGACGTGCATTCTTGCATGTATTCATTTTATTTTCCTGCTATTAAATAAGACACTGTGTAAAACACCTGAGATACAGTGTGTACAATAAATACCAAATATTGGTATTTAGAACTATTCTACCTTCCAATAAATTATCTACAAAGTTATGTACAATAGCTTCAAAAGCATGATGTGTTTTCTGTAGGGTATACCAGAACCTGCTGACACTGGTTGTGTCTGGAAAAGAGAAATTCATGATAGATAGCGAGGGGGGCGTGGATTTGTTCTTTTCTATATATTGTTATACTTTATTTTTAAAAAATTTAATACATGCATTACCTAACAAAAGATAAATTTTCAAAGCATATTGTACATTCATTTGGTTGCTGCTGACACAATGACTTTGGAACAGAATTTTGGAGGGAAAAAAATCTGGTTAACAACACCTATCTCTGAAAGTGAAGGATAGTTTAATCCTGAGAAAGCTGACTGAAAATTCAGTAAACATGCTAGAGATAAGATATCAAAGACTCCAACCATAATCTTTCCAGCAATAGAAAATAAGAATGTGTAGTAAATGCCAACAAACATCCATTGATTTGGTCTTTATGAAAGGGTATTTAGTGAGAAACATGGACTGGTGTACCTTTTTTTCTTGGGATAAAATGTGCTTTTAAGATAAGCTAACCTAGTAGTAGAAAATAAAGGAGATAAACATGGTACTTGAGAGAGAGAGAATCTTTCAAATACTTATATCATCTGAGTGCACTTAAAGATTTTGAACTTTCACTTAGTAAAAGATGTGTATTTTAAAATACAAAGTAGAGCCCTGGCTGGCATAGCTCAGTGGATTGAGCAGGGGATGCAAACCAAAGTGTCGCAGGTTTGATTCCCAGTCAGGGTATATGCCTGGGTTGCAGGCCATGACCCCCAGCAACTGCACATTGATGTTTCTCTCTCTCTCCCTCCCTCCCTTCCCTCTCTAAAAATAAATAAATAAAATCTTTTTTTTTAGTTTGAAAAAATAAAAAATAAAAAACAAAGTAGAATATCTGGAAAGATCCCCATTACATTGTATTCCAAAGAGGATATATCTCCTGGTCTGAGAAGTTTGTAAAGATTTCTCAAGATCTCCAACTCATATATGCTGATCCTTTCTTCTTCCCCTACCTCATTCAAAGTACTTTCCTTGTCAATTAGATCAGTAAAGGTGGCATCTGAAGACATTTGTGTACATGAGGTATTAGGGATCTCTATTAAGTAAAACTCAATGTACCTGAAAACTCGTTACTCACTCACTCTTACCCATGCAAACAACCATTTGATAAACATCATCTGTTTGCAATAAGTGGTAAAGGGGCAAGATGCAAACAGAAACTCATTCACCAGGCCCCCAGAGCTCATACTAGAAGAAGCTACACAAGCTCCAAAGAGGAACCTATCTGAAGAAGTAACAACAAAGCCTTGTTGGGGCTAAATGATGGTTCGGGACATTCCTGGAGATGGACGCACTGTAGCAACTTTTCCGTTTTTCCTACTGAACATGAAATTACCTAGGAGAATACGTGAAATGTTCAGTATGTCTATATGAGCACATGTGCAAGCGTGAGTGTGTACACATGGGCAAGACGCCTATGCACGCCAGGTCTTCAGGCATGCATAGTAGAACTCTGATTTATTCCAGACTGGTGGGTTGGGAGACAAAGAGCAAGGTGAGGAGAAAATGACTTAATTTGCACTCAGAAACCCCATTCTGGGCCCTGGCTGGCATAACTCAGTGGATTGAGCGCGGGCTGTGAACCAAAGCGTCGCAGGTTCGATTCCCAGTCAGGGCACATGCCTAGGTTGCAGGCCAAAGCCCCCAGCAACCACACATTGATGTTTCTCTGTCTCTGTCTCTCTCTCTCTCTCTCTCCCCCTCCCTTCCCTCTCTGAAAATAAATAAATTAATTAAAAAAAAAAAAGAATGTGTCTAGATTTCTAAAAAAAAAAAAAAGAAAAAGAAACCCTATTCTGATCATTATGGTATGAACAAGTCATCACTGGATTCTAAAGTTTCATTTAGGGGATCCTCATCTCATTTTGACCTGATGAAATTCAGGATCCCTAAAATGTCTCCTTGAGAATTTTCAGGAAACCTGAAAATAATACACGCTAGTAGTCCTGTGAATAGGGGCTTCTCTGAATGTCAAACTCCTGGAGCAGCAACGATCTCGTGGGTCGGTCCGATCTGATTTTATCTTTCATGGGGTCAGTTACAGGAACTCAGGAAATAACAAAACTCCCAAAGTCTCTACAGGGATTCCAGATATCACTTAACCAGACCAGAAGGAACAGAGTAGAGTTCTTAAGGAAACTACAAACCAGAACATTTCTCTCTCTTTCCCTCTTAGAAATGAGTCCTAGACTCAGAGGGAGCCTGGGATAAAGCCCAAAATTCCAGGCAATCTGCGGAGAAGCAGCATAACACAGAGCACACAGAAGGCTGTGCCGAGTTCTTCAACACACCATCCCTCAGGGTGCAACAGCTAGCTTAGCAATTTTTGCATGAAATTGCTGAATAATCCGTGTCATTTTTGGTTTCTAAATTAATGAACTGGGTAGAATATAGGAATATGTTAGTATTTGAATATTTTTCTAAGTTTAGATATACAAGAAAAGGCATTTCAGAAAGTAATCCAGAGTAACCCTAATGAAAGGAAAATAAACTCTCATCAGTTGGAACATCTATTGTGTTTCCAAAAGCTGTGTCACTTTAGTAGATGTTATTAAGTCTATGCCATGCTGATACTGTAGTAATATCACTAAACCCCTATGCTTAATAATCAAGATTTTCAGTTTTCCTTACTAAACTTCATATGGTAGTTACCTGGGGAAACACTAATTTTTGTTCAAATGAACACTACAGTATCATTGACACTAGCCGCCATATGTGACAACAGCAAGTCACACGTATGGCAGGGAATAGACTTTTACATGTAATAGGAGTTTAAGGAAGAAGGAACTAATTTAGGGTTAGAGCAGTAAAATAAAAGAAAAGAATGCTAAGTAGGATTTTCAAATATGTGTAATTTTATTCCTGTTCATGAAAGGGAATAAAGTTGCCCTGGCGCTTTCTCTGAAATGTACCTGAGGCCCATTTTAATAGCACTGCTTTTGTTTGTTTCCTTCTTCGCCTTTTAGAATGGGTAATTGTGTGCCTCAACCCAGGAACCAGAGAGAGGACATTCCATGGGTTGTCTTCACTTACTAAAGATACAAGGCGCTGTCGCCTGAGCCCATGCTTCTAAATGCAGGAAAGGCTGGGATAGAATCCCATTGACCTCACCTAATCGTGTGCTCCATTCTCACAAGAAGTCTCTAAGGCTAACTAAACAATATGAACTATGATACACTCAAAGTTGCTGTGGAATTACTGTAACTCTGCTTGGTTTTTAATATTTCAGCATCTTGGGGACACTGTAGATGTTCTAAAGCTAGCTGGCAGATTGCAAAGTCCTTCTGAAAGAACCTGGCATCTTAAGCATGAGTTACAAGAGTCTCACTAGAATTTACTCCTTTAAAGTTACCTGGGTTTGGGGATATAAAAGAAAGGACATCAGGAAGTGGCAGTAATTGAAGGTGCTGTTTTGGACCCTTCACAAATGTCTGATCTAACTTACCATGATCTGGGGAAGTGGTACTGTTTTCTAAATTTAGAGATGAAGTTGAGAGAATACATTGTATCACAACGTTTAGATGTCCGGAAGCCATGGGTCTTATATTTGAATGCAGCTTGTTTGGAACCAAAGCACAAGGGGGATGGGGAGGGAAAAGCTCCAGGGTAGGATAGGCTTGGGATACACTGGATTCAACACATTTACATTGTCTGTTAATATATCTATTGTTAAAATGTCTCTTTAATAAGCCCTGGCTAGTGTGGCTCAGTGCATTGAGTGCCAGACTGCAAAGCAAAGGGTTGCTGGTTCAATTCCCAATCAGCGCCCATGCCTGGGTTGTGGACCAAGTCCTCAGTAGGGGGCGTGCAAGAGGCAACCACATATTGATGTTTCTCTCTCTCTCTCCCAGGTTTTATTTATTTATTAAAAATAAAAAAATAAAATCTTTAAAAATAAATAAAATTTTTACAAAGTGTTTCTTTATTGAACCTATTTCTATAGTTCTAAAGTATATTTTCTGCAACATATAATTCAATCATTTTATCTACTTCAACTAACAGAGAACTAATAGTCAATGTCACACATGGACTTTAATAATTCGAAAGCCAAGTTTCAGACTAAATGAGCACATGTTTATTTCGGTCAAGTTATTTGGGAGCAAAGAGGTAGGAACCTAAGTTGAAAGTACATAGAGTTCAAACCACAAGTGATCTTCAAGATGAACTTTTCATAAGTGAGGAACCTGAAGTCTAAACACACTAACTTTCCCCAGGACACTCCTTTTGTTGGTTTCACTCAACAGCAGACTGTAGTCCTCTAAATTCCTAGAGATTGCTTTCTGCTAAAGCAGGTTAATCAGTAATTCTTGGTCAAGAGTCTCTACCTTTAAAATACTTTCAGCATTAGATATGGTGCAGTATAACACATTACAGTATTACAATATTATGTAATGAGTTTTACATATTTCTAACTTCAGTAATATAAGAATCCTGGTTTTTTTCCCTATCACCAGTTCTTAAGAGAATAAATAATAACAACTAACATTTACATAACCTTATATGTTAGAGGTATACTATTCTAAGTATTTTATATATTCTAACTCATTTAAATCCTCAGAAACACATGAGACCAGTTACTATATTATTCCATTTTATACAGGAGGAGATGGAGGACATTCAGGTACTATGAAGGTGAACACAGATTTGAACCTTGACTACGTGGATCTGACCCCTACATCATACTGCGAGGCACAAATTAGAGTTGTGGATTAAAGCAATGTCCTTCTTACAGATTCCATTCCAGCTAGAAAAAACCATTGATGTGTAAGGTTTGTTTTGTTAAAGATCTTCTATTTTGGGAGTAAGTATAAGAAAAATGATTGCACCTGTAGTTTTTTTTCCATATGGAATTTAGGTGTTTAAAACTTTTTTACTTTATGTCCAAAATATCAAAGGGGTTTTATGTTTCTCTTAATGCTGATGAGAAGGCATGGAAAAGTACATAGTGCAAGCGTGTTCAGACATTCAGAATACACAGGAAAACATAAAGATGTATGTGTGTATATATTTAATCCCACCATAGAATTTTGCTGTCTTTTGGTTTCTTCCCTCTAGTTATATCTGGAACCAAGCGTATACTATCCTAATTATAAATGAAAGTTGTCTTAAATTGAGATCATATTTAACATCTGTACAGCTGATTGACATACTCTATAGGCTTATAATTTGAACACAAACTATTTTATAATTTACATTATGGTTAATACTACAGATGTGTTTTTACAAAACTGTTTAATGTTTTTGGTTTTTAAATGCTTTTTAAAAGCCCTTTCAAGAAATATTTAGAGGATTGAGAAATGTACATTGGTATTTATGCCTAATTTTGTATATTTATTATGTTTAGTCCCACCTGCTGCCTTGTTTACTCTGAATAATCCTGTATGCAGGTCTTAACAGTTATTTTAATCAGTTTTTAAAAAGTAGTATGTTAATTTGAAAAACATTTTGAAATTTTATAGGAGTTTACTATTTAGAGATTATTTTCTGGGTCAGTAAATAAAAAAGTAGACCTAAATATTTATTGTTTTACTAATTTTGGTGAAAGAATTTTCAACTTTGTTATAAATGATAAGGATAGTAACATTACTAATAAAGAATTTATTAAATTATAATATTATATATCATATTGAACACTTATTTATTTTATAGACTATTAATGCATTTCTCCCTCTGGCTTATGGAAAAATGACTTCACCATTTGAAAAGCTAAATTGGGGCTTTGAGGTTTAATAGCTTCCTGGTGTGGTTGAGGAAGGACTCTAAATATGGAGGTGCTCATTCTTGCAGATAACTACTGAATCCATATCAACAACTGTCACTAAGAAACAAACTGCTGTTGAAAATTGACATGGCAAACATACTGTCTTAACAAGGATAATTATATATTTTCCCAAGAGTTTAATCACTTCCTCTTTAGTATCCTGGCCACATTCCAAAAGAAATCATCCAGTTCCATTCTTTTAGCTAAAAGTCTTTGTTGATTTGATCTAATCTCATCTCAATTTCCTATCACTATACACTACTTTAAAGCTGCTTTATTACACCTAGGAGGTAGTATTTCACTGGTACAGTATGTCTCTTGTTGCATTTATGTGTCATATGAGTGTCTTTGAAACAAAACAGATGTTTGCTGAAGCCAGTAAGAGGAACTTACCAATGAAAATATCATAAAAATTATTCTATTTATCCAAAGACATCTAAACATTACTTTTTATTTATAATGTTGGAATTACAAAGTAAAAATTGTTTTATAAATTTAACACATTAATGTTGCACCACAATTATTCTCAGGATACATCCTAAAAACAATATGGTTTATATCACTGTATTCAGAAGCTAATTGGTTCTAATGAAATTTTACTTTTCTCTTCAAAATATAGGAGAGGTATATTTTCAGAAAATTTGGAAAATGCAAAACTAAAAAGTACAGAAAATTACAGTAATTTGCTCACTTATAACATGCTATCAGCATGTTATTGTATATCCTTTTCTTCTTTGCTTTTTCTCTCTGCTGTGTATCCATGACTTTTCTTTTTATGGCATAGAATAACACTCTAAAAACTGGAGCATAGCTTACATTTTCAGTCAACAATACATCATAAGATATTTTCCATGTCTTAATATTCTTAACAGCATCATTAAAGAGTGAACTAGAATTTCATCACTTGATTGTACTAAAATACATATAATCTCTAATTGTTAAGTATTTGTTATTTCCAATTGCCACAAAGTTGCACAGAGTCTGATTTTATAAAAATCATATTAGTACATTGTCTTGGCAATGAATTTCTAGTAAATTTTATTTTAATCACAGGTATTCTTTTGAAGCAATAAAATATCCCACAATTTAAGTTACTCGATTGTCTGGAATTGCTATGCAGATTTTTGTTCAAATGATCTTAGAAACAATATATGCAAAAGTTAAAATTCACAGACAACAATGAAGACCTATTTGATAACTTTTAACACCTAAAAGTTTCACTTTTGTTTTCACCGGGGTTATTATTTGTTTGTTCAAGGGGATGGCCTGCCTTTTGTTTTTATTACAACTGATTAATAATAAGAATGTTTGTATTTCACAAGTACGTTAGAATTTCATAGGTCTTATATTTCACACCAGAAAGCAAACACTTTTCTTTTGGTAAAGGCAACACATCAGGACATAAGGCTTTTCCTAAAGAATTACCTTTGGAAAGAAGTATGAACTTAAGCACAATTCATTATTTTGCTAATTGTTCTTTTCAGCTTGGAGCATATATTGTTTAGCATTTGGTTATTATCATAATTATTGACAGTGACTGCAATGGGACCTACATGAAAACACTAGTGTAATTAGGAATCGTCCTAGATATATTATGTACATCCTGATTTATCCAAATAATATTTTGGTTAACATCACCTGTTTCTTTCTCTTCCTCTAAATTCTACATGTGGCTTACTGTGCAATAAGAATTTGAAACATTTAATTATCTTCCCATCTTGGTGAAATATGAACAATAAAGTTAGAAAATTTACAGAAAAGGAATCAATTCTTTGTTCTTTTATACATTATTTATTTATTTTTAGAGAGAGGGGAAGAGAAGGAGAGAAACATCTATGTGTGAGAGATACATTAACCAGTTGCATGTTGAAGAGTGCCTGACTGGGGACCTGGCCCACAACCCAGGCATGTGCCCTGACTGGGAATCAAACCAGTGACCTTTCGGTTCATTGGTTGGAATTTAATCCACTGAGTGAGGACAAGGGCATCAATTCTTGTATTAGATGCTTGCAGGAGTGTCCAACCCGTGGCCAGGATGACTATGAATGTGGCCCAACACAAAATCCTAAATTTACTTAAAACCTTTTTCTTGTTCATCAGTTTTTGTTAGTGTCTGTGTATTTAATGTGTGGCCCAAGACAACTCTCTTTTCCCCAGTGTGGCCCAGAGATGCCACAGGGTTGGCCACCCCTACTTAGAGACTGAAGACATAATATTTCATGAGGTTAATAATTTTATCATTTTAAAAACATTAGATCTTTATTCTGGAAAATCCATCTGTTTAAAATCATTGTAAATTTTTGTTAATTCTGTTCCATTTATAAAGAAATGTACAAAACACATGACAAAGTCTAATTAATGAACAAATTATCCACTATAATAAATTTTTCTGATCTGGTCACTTTAATGTTGCACAAAAACATAAGAAATAATTTAAAAGGTGATAATGAATATAGAGATATTTCTTTAGACATGTTTATACATCCTAAGACATTATTAAATGCATTTTCCAAATGGAAACGATGCTATTGGAGGACAAGAACACAGACTGAAAATTTTGCTTTCAGCCCAGTCTTCCTCTGGGTAACTCCTATTCATCCTTCAAGTCTGAAAAGAAAGTCTTTCAGGAAAGTCTTCCCAGATCTGCCATTTCCCACCTTTCCCAACAGTATCTGTGAAATGTTCTCAGAGAAACTTCTACTATTTCTCCATAGCACCGATCACAAGTAATTGCTGTGAAAATATATCTTTTAAGCCTGCCTCTTCTATAAGTCTAGTAAATTCAGTGGTGATAATGACCTCTGATTTGTTCCCGTGTGGTAATTTTAGCTCTTATCAATGGAACATGATTTTGTGTTTATAATTCTGTTGAGAATACGACATTTTGAGAAATATTTAGCTAGACTAAGAAGAGGGATAAGAAGAAAGTCTGTATGCACATAACTGGACATTGATGCCTTTTGCATTTAACATAACCATCCAATTCCTAAAGGGCATTGCTTGAAGTTTTGCTCAATACCAGGATTCTCATTTAGGGATCATTTCATCCTCTCCCCCTGACCCAGACATTTGGTAAT
Organism: Phyllostomus discolor; assembly: GCF_004126475.2. Lineage (NCBI taxonomy): Eukaryota > Metazoa > Chordata > Mammalia > Chiroptera > Phyllostomidae > Phyllostomus > Phyllostomus discolor. Next base: position 66,164,781 of record NC_040904.2, read on the forward strand.
GTCCATAGTCATCTGTGGTAGTCACGACTTGAGGGAGGAGGGGAGAATGTGCTATGGCATCTAGTGTGTAAAGGCAAGGGATGCTGTAAACATTTTACACTACACAGGAAGTCCCCACCCACATAAAGAATGATCTGGTGACTATGTCAATAGTGTCAAGATTGAGAAACTGTAGCTTAACTATAAAACATTTTGAGGTACTTCCACACCCCCCTCCCAAGGATTACATAAGCTAGCTGGGAAGTCCAGAGATATTTTCCCTGGCATTATGGTAGTGGTACGTACTGAGTAAATTAACTTTCTAAAACCTAGTGAGGAGTAACAAAAATACCCTTTGGACTAATGTAACCTTGAGGAAAATATTACTGTGTATTTAAATTTGACTTTTTTATGAAGGCTCTTCACATTACAAGATATATAAATAATTTGTAGTCTTTGAGAAGTAGATTTCATTAGTTCAACATAAAATTAGTTTAAAACAATAATATAATAAATTGAGCTTAAAACATGAAGCTTAGCATAAATACTGGGAAACCATTTATTTAAAAACCATAAATAAGGTAGAGACATTCTTTTAGCTCAAACATAATTCTTTTTCTATCCTGCCACTATGAAATGGGTAAAATCATCTTCTGATAAAAACTTGTTTTACAAATACTTGGTATTTATAGTCTTTGAAATTCTCTTCAAAGACTGGATAACATTTTCCATTAGGATATTTCTTAGTTCATGCATGTTCCTTGGACTCATTTTGAACTATCACTTCACAATAGTTACAGTAAATCATCAAAAACATAATTTAAAAATATAAAGTACACATACATATCTGTATTTTGGTGAAGGTGAAGTTGATAGTAGGTCTCTTTATATTTTATTTCTGTATCTTTGTCTATGAAGGAAAATAACTTCTCTATGAAATGTTTCCATTGGTTGAGGGTGTTTAGTATACAATGCTCTATTGCCCTCTGCTGGCTAGAAAATGATAAATAAAAACTTCCCATCTACTCTGTTACGGGGTCCTTAGAAAACTAAACATGGAACATAAAGACACAAAAATCATAAAGCAGTATATTAGATTTTATTTTATTAGAAAATAAAAACTGAATTTCTAAAACATTCTTATCATGTTTCAGAAACTCCCTAAATTTCACAATTTTAAATTAGTTTTTGTATTGGCCATATAATTTGATTATTTTATAGAACCTTACTCTCATTAGTTCAAGAAAATACCTGTTATTTTCAAGTGCAAGTTGAAGAGCTCATAGTCATGTAAGCACTCTTGGGATTTTCCTACAAGATATATACAATGTTCTATTTGTTGGTACATATGTGGGACATTTTAATAATGATATTATGACATATGTAGTATGAGTTTATCTTTTTAAAAGACATATTTTTTATTGAGTTAAAAATGTTCTCAGGATATTTTTAGTAAAAGTATAAATAAAAGCTGGATATTACTAATTAAACAGGTGGTTTATTTTGAACATTTAATTCTCTTTTAACACATTATTTTGAACATTTAATTCTCTTGTATTTATATGCTATTCACATCTCACTGAGAAAAAAACTAACATTGGTATATAATGGCGCATAATTTCTTTAATAAAAATAATAGTGATAAAGCCCCAAGGAATATAAAATGTATACACTGATGAATTTACCTGGTTCCAGTTTAGCACTGCACTCTGGTTTCATGCCTGCTTACATTTATTTCAAAAACACTTCTAAAGACTAACCTTAGCATCCATGGCAGAAGATGCAGACTTTCTCATTAAGGGGGGTTTACTGGTTTTTCAAAAACATAATTGGGTTAGAAGTTTAAAACAAAGCTGTCACTGTTGGTTCAGGATTGTGGCTAGTATTTAGAATCTGGGATTTATTTTATATTTTCAGTAGTTTCAGCTACAGTATAAATTGAAATAATCTGGTTTTCATTTCTGCGAGTATACTACTTTGGAGCATTTGTAAAACTTGGGTCATGGTTCTTTGAAACAGACTTTATTCCATGAGCTTTGCTTTCGCATTTTATCTTCAGAACCAGCGTCTGTTTTGAAACAGGAGGATAATTTTCTCCCATGGCCCCCCTGCCAAAACAACTGTCAATACTTCCAAAATTTTCTGGAGCAAATGGTGTTTTATAACTAAGTACTTCTGTTCTAAAATGTATTCATATCTCCTCCTTTCCAACCACCTATCTTCAGTGCAATCTGTAAGTAAGTTGATGTCTTTGGTTCTCCACAAACTGAGAGGAAAAAAATCTATCCTAAAAAAAAGTATAATTGTAACAATAAGATGGAAAGTAAGTTTCTTACTTTCCAATTCACAAGTGATTTAAAAAAATAAATGTGAAAATTTTTCACATTTAATTCTCATAAGAACACTAGAAAGAATTTTTTTTTAACAACTTCCATCTTAAGACTCAGGAACATAGGAAAATGAGCTTCAGAGATAGGCCACTTGTCCAAATTCACACAACAGAGAAGGTAGATCAAAAGCCCCGCCTGCCTAACTCCAGTTGCCTGGTCTTGCTATGACACCTCACACATTCTAAGGGGGAAACAAATCTAGGAATCCATTTGTATCGGTGTCTTAAAATGATCATGTCCTTTGATCCAGTAATTCCAGCTCTTAGCAGCTAAGGAGAGCCCTGACTGGTATAGCTCAGTGGGTTGGGTGTCATCCCACAAACCAAAAGATCACCAGTTCAACTCTGGTCAGGACACGTGCCTGGGTACTGGGTTTGGTTCCCAGTCCGGGCATGTACTAGAGACAATCAATTGATTTTTCTCTCTCACATCAATGTGTCTGTGCCTCTTTCTCCCTCCTTTCCCTTCTGTCTATAAATAAATAAATAAATATTAACTAATCTCTTTAAAAAAGAATAAATGGAGAAAAATATTTCTGTAGTATTCTATTAATTTATAATTTATCCATTTCCAAATGCAATAACCTGAAATTTAGCTTTTGTTAAACAACTTAAGTAATGTAAATGAAACTGCCATGACCACTGATGCATTTAACTAAGGAATCTCATAGTTTTCAAGCATTTCAAATCTTTAGCTATAGTTTGACTTACAATTAATACGAGTCAAAGACCTTGTATAAAGGACCCATGAACACAGACAGTAGGGGAGAGGATTGAATGTGGGAAGTGGGGATGGGTAGGGCAGGGGATAGTAATGGGGGTAAAATGGGGACAACTGTAATTGAATAACAATAAAAAAATAAAAAATGCTTTAATCCAAAACTATAAAAAAGCTAAATATTTTTTCAAAATTATTTTTTATGTATTTTCAAAAGCATCCTCTTTAAAATTAATGAAGTAATACCTTCTTTTCTTTGTAATATCAGCATAATATTTATAATCTGTGACTAATTTTGACTTAGGCACCAAATTAATCTAAATTAATAGAAATTTCCTACAATAACTGGAACAAGTTAATCTCTTCACGTTTCTGAGATAACTTCTAAATGTTTATGAAAAATGAAAAGTGTTATTTTATCTTTTTCTCTCTCATCTTTCTCTCTTTTCTTCATTATAAGCATATAGACAAATAATCACTTATGCAATAAATATATTTTGACTTTTATTTGGGTAAATTTTATCTTGAATAAAAAATTATGGATGTCAATTTATTCATATTTTCCCATTTCACTTGATATCCATTTCTTGTGGTCTCTATAGCAAAAACAACTAACTATGAGCTTGCTTTAATTTCAACGTAATGTCAGACAGGGTTATACTGCCTTTCATGGGTAAACATCTTTTAAATATCATGCCTAAACATACACCGTTTTTTAAAGGAATCTTTATGTGTATGAATAAAATGAACATGTTTTCTTTAGTTCTCAATTCCTACAGTAGCTGGTCTTGTGCAAAGTAAAAGAAAAACAACTTTAAATAACTTAAAAACAGTATGACTAAAATATTGACAGAGAGTGATGTCAGTATGTTATTGAGGAATGCAAATAACAAAATTATCAGTTTCCTTTATTATCCTTTCTGGAAAAAAAAATGACATTGACTGGGAGTTTTATAATGGCCCCAAGGAAAGGAGGCCTCTGCGTGCCTCAAATCTGATATTTTAAGTTGAAGTCAGCTGTTAAGAATTACTGAATTATCCTGAGCAGAATCTTGGGTATGGCTCATATTACAGTATGTTGGGTATGAAAATTTGGACACAAAAGGGGTGAAAACTTTCAGTGATTAAAAAGGCCTGTGGGATAGAATGTTTAGATTCCAGAGCAGCACATCAAGAGGGATGTTATAGATTCTTGAGTTCTCACAGCAAATAGTGACTCTAAATCAATAAAATGTTTCTTCAAAAAAACATTAAAATGGCTCTAAAGAATATATAATATTTCTCTCATTTCTTAAGGGAATAAAAACTAAATTTGATGAGAGAAAATACATAACAAAAAAACTGAATGCACCTAAATTTCAATCAGGCCATAAACAAGGTGGATATAGTTGGCTCTTTCACTTATTTTTCTTCTTTAATATATTTTGGAACATGTATTAATGCTTTCAGAATTAATTTAATTAACCTTTAGCGTGTCTTCTAAATATTTTAGACATTCTGTGGGATGGGCACTGGGCTGCTGAAATCTTCGCTATTGTAAATAATGCTGCAATGAACACAGAGGTTGCATATACTCTTTTGATTCAGTGTTTTGGGTTTCTTCGGATATATTCCCAAAAGTGTAACAGCTGGGTCACAAGGCAGATGCATTTTTAATTTTTTGTGGTAACTCCATACTGCTTTCCACAGTGGCTACACGAGTCTGCATTCCCACCAACAGTTCATGAGGGTTCCCCTTTCTCCCCATCCTTGTCAACACTTGTCATTTGTTGGTTTATTGATGGTAGATGTTAGCCATTCTGACAGTTGTGAGTTGATATCTCATTGTGGTTTTAATTTTCATTTCTGTGATGATTAGTGATGGGAATCTAATGAACAAAATAAATAAACAAAACAGAAACAGATTATGGGTAGCTGTTAGAGAAGAGGGAAGTTGGGGAGCTGGGTGAAAAAGGTAGAGGGACTAAGCCAAAAAAAAAAAAAAGAAACCTCATAGACAGGGACAACAGCACAGTGATTACCAAAGGGAAAGGGGGAGAGGAGGTAGAAGAGAATATAGGGAGGATAAATGATGATGGAAGGAGACTGGACTTGGAGTGGTGAATACACAATTCAATATACAGATGATGTGTTGTAGAATTGTACACCTGAAACCTATGTAATTTCATTAACTAATGTCACCCCCAAAATTCAGTTAAAAACATAACCCCAAAATCAGTATTATAAATTAATTCCAGTGTTCACTCAAACAAAATATTCTTCTTCATGTCAGAAATAATAAATATTCACAAAATTTGTTACAGAATTTACATATTGCAAAGAGTTTTTACATTTACCAAACAAATTGTTTAGAATCTATGCTGCCAGAAATTGGCTGTTTATAATGTGTGTAACAGTGTGAGGATGATGGTAGCATGTATGCATTTAACTCCAAGAAAAAATAAATGTCTGCAGTAAAACATTCATTATTTTTGGTAAAGGATATCATAAAAGTTTGTGAAGATATTCAAAGTAACTTGGAAATATATATATATTTATATTTTATTCCATGTTAAATTTAGTTTTTAGTTGAGCTAGTTGACTGTGAATAGGAACTAAGCATTTTTATAAATGTGTTTTTTGTGATAGTTAACTGTCCCTTTAATGTTTTATTTCTTATCAGATAAACAGTTCTTTTAAACAGTTCAGAGAAATAACCATAGTTATAAGTTCAATGATCTCTCTATTGTCCCTTCAGTGTGATCCAAGAAGGATTTTTTAAAAAAAGTTAAATCAGCTAAAATTTAAGCTTCTCTGAATCTAGAAAGTGCTGTATGAGTGCTTTCTTAGACCTCATAGTGCCCAACAATTTTGCAGCTCTTTGTAACAAAATAATCAAAGGTGAGGAAGTTATACATTGGAACCTAAATCAAAGCATGGAATACCTAAAATTAAGTTTAATAGAGACTCATCTCTATCATACAGTTATTTATGCAACAGAATTGAAAGAACACCTTTGGCATATGCTGCAGTTTACTGAGTTTCTCAGGGACCCTTTAAACCTACATGTGGCCCTCTTTATACTGTATAACCTCGTGACAGTGGTGCCTTGCCCACAGCTATTACAGAATAATGAGGTGTTTTGTTTTTTCCCCAATGATTTGGTCTAAATTTTGAACCTTGCAGATGTTCAACCCTCTGATCCTTGCACTGTCATCTTTATACATCACACTCAGTGGAAATTAGGAAGAGTAACTGTAGAAATGAAGTAGACACACCCCTGCTGTACAGAAACAAGTGTCTAAGATAACTTTCCAGTATTTTTCCTATTTGAAAGATAAGGTCAACTTTTACTTGTACATTTTCTTTGTTTTTAAATTTTATTTTATTTTATTTATTTATTTTTAGAGAGGGGGGAAGGGAGAGAGAAAGAGAGGGAGAGAAGCATCAATGTGTGGTTGACTCTCACATGCCCCCTGCTGGGGACCTGGTCTGCAACCCAGGCATGTGCCCTGACTGGGAATCAAACTGGCAGCCCTGTGGTTTGCGCAGGCTGGCACTCAGTCCACTGAGCCACACTGGCCAGGGCTACTTGTACACTTTCTGAGTTTGATTTTTTCCCTTTATCTCATATCACTACCGTAAACTGAACCTATTTGGACTTTAAGATTCATTCAGTAAAGAGTCATCTACAAATTACTAAAACTAGAAGCCAAGCTCAATTAAAAAAAAAAATTTTCCCTGTAAAATGTCATCACATCTGCTATTTTAAAAAATATTGTATTTACTTATTATTTAGACAGCAGGGGAAGGGAGGGAGAAAGAGGTAGAGAAACATTGATGGGTAAGAGAAACATGGATGGGTTGCTTCTTACCACCCATAAGTGGGCATCTGGCCTGCAACCCAGGCATGTGCAGTGGCCAGGAATCTAACCAGTGACCTTTTGGTTCCAAGGCCAGCACTCAACCCATTGAGCTCAATCTACAGAGCCAAACCAGCCAGGAACACACCTGCTGTTAAAAATTCTATTCTAATGACTCTCCCAACATGACACGTGATCATGGTAGGTCAAATCTCACATCCTACTCTCAAGTTCAGCCTGTAGCACTTTCTGTGGCCAAGTAGAAAGGCTCACAAGCAAACATTCAGATCAAGAGCAAAAATTGCTGCACTCTCTAAGCCCTGAATGAATACAGAGAGCAGCCCCCACACAGAGGCTGTTCCTGTCTCTCCATGCATAGGAAAAGCGTCCCTCTATTACTGGAGTTATCAAATGTAGAAAGAGAGCTATGAGAGCAGCAAGTTTGCTGTGTGGGAAGTATCTACGGTGGGGAAGGAAAATGGTTAAAGACTTTGTTACACACTGGCCCACAACTGATGTACAGAAATAGTTTTGACTTGATGTCATGTACATTTTGGTAAGGTTAGAGTAGAAAAAATTTTAAAGAAAATTCTCTTTATCTATTTCAAAAACAATAGGGATAATTGTTCCACTTAGAATAGCAATGTAGATATCTTCTTCCTGTCTTTTTTGAAATTTTTTCTATTTGAAATCCAATTCTCTACAGTTTCCTAGAGAAAGCCTCTAACTCTAAAAAAAGCATCTTTATTTTTCCTGTGAAATTCAGCTTTGGAGCTGAAGTGTTACATAATTTTAGAATTGAACTGCAAGCCTGCATCATCTGTGGGTTAGGGAGTATTGTACTGCCTCCCAGGGAGGAAAAACTGGGTAATAGACACAGCTGTGGCTTTAGATTGAGATGGATATGGGTTTGAAATTCTGGCCATCTACTTAAGGACTATGTGGCTATAGGTGGTTTTCTTTACTTCACTTTCCATTACTTCATCTGTAGAATGAGGATAATAGTAGCTTCCTTTCAGGGTTGCTATGAGCATGAAATGAGATACTCAATACATAGAAAATATCTGATTATGTAGTAACCATCATTATTATTACTGGGTTGGCCAAAAACTCCATTTAGGTTTTTCCATAAAATAAAAGACACATTTTCATTTTCACCAATAACTTCATTGATTTGGATATTTTGAGTATGTCAGCTATCTCCCACTATTGGCTTTTAGTGGGTAGAGGTCAGGGGTGCTGCTAAACATCTTCTAATGCATAAGACAGCCCCACGGCAAAGAATTATTCAGGCAAAATGTCAATAGTTCCAAGAAACTTTGCAAAACACTTTTTACACGTTCGATCAGTCACAGCGCCTTCTCCATACACTGCATAAATCCTTTGTTTTTATTGTGTTTCAGTTGCATTTTTACCTGTCTTGAAATAATAAAGTATAATACACAGAAAGTGTTGCATATCTTCTTCCATCTTCAGTATTTAAATGGCTTCACAAAAATTCACTAATTTTGGTAATTAAAAAAATACATGTTGATGGAACAGTTGCCACAATACAATCTAACCAGTTTATTTCAAATGAATTTAAAATCATCTAAGCACTACTAGAGCCATTGTACAGAAAAAAAAGCTAAATGAACTTTTAGGTCAACCCAATACATGGTTGTTTTTATGGCCTATGGGCACTTTCAGACTGTTACTAATAACAAGTTGTAATCAACCGCAGACATATAAACATTTCTTTTTGATTTAGACTCACAAAGGACTTGCATTTAGAAGCGCACTTCCTGAGTACTCCAATGAGTACTAAGGATGGCAACAAAAATGTGACAAGGGGTCTAGATTCTTCTCAATCGTTCTCTGTAACATTCAGCACGTCTTATGTCTCATGGCGTCTCCATTATTGGGAGATGTCCTTCACACCAGTGGTGTGCAGATCAAATGAGGTAATACGTCCAAATTGGTTTCTGGTGAGGTTTGATATTTTAAAAAATGTTAAATCATTAATTTTCAGCTATTCATACCATTTCATAGTCTAATATCACAAAAATGCTAAATCATCAATGGCTTATGAGTAACACTGATACCATTTCAATAAATGCAAGATATAACCTGTAAGATGAAAGTGCTCATATAAATAGATAAAACCAAAGGTCTATGTCTTTATCTCCAAACCAAAAACACAACAATCATTTTTTTTCCAACATAAATACAGCAGTTCTTTGACTATTACTCATATCGCAGAGCTTTCCACTGTTTTCCCTCTTGGTATAAAATGTGTTGAATGCTTATTGATTGTTTGTGTCACTCTATATCCCTTGATATAAGCACAGAACACCCTAAAATTATACTAGCTTTTAGTATAATTGTACCCTATAATTATACTAGCTTTTGTATTTTGTCATCGCAATGGTTAACTGCAATTCTTAGCTGCTGATCGCATGCATCAGAGGCATCTTTCTCAACATAAAGCATTCAATTATGTGATACTTCCCTTTAAACTTCGATATCTCTCTAATTGCTTACAAGAAACATTCCAGACACTTTACAATAGCCCGAAAGGCTCCTCACAGTCCAGCTCACTCCTTGACCTTTTCCCTCTTCTGGCTTTCTCATGTGACTTGACAGAACTATCTCATAAACTGAATGTCTCATACACCACCACACCCCACCCTATCCTGGGGATATGTCTTTTCTCATAGCTTTTTTACTCAGTTTCCTGTAGAGCACTGAACACCAACTTAGATGTCACTTCCTCCATCACCATCCTCATACTTCTAGAAGAATGGTTCTGCTCAGGGAAGTCATTTTATATAGTCCTTTTCCCTTCATCCTTTCATTTACCTAGCACTGTTTTTATTTCTATATTTCCTTATCCCTGGTTTTGGTTGTTACTTGTATGTCTTCTTTTGGAGGGGGTAAGCTGAAGTTTTTAATCACCTAGATATTGTCTTGTTCATCTTTATGTCTCCCCAAATCCCCCAAATTTGGAGATTTCTTCCACTTCGAGACATAAATATATTTGAGCCACTGCCTCTATCTCAAAGTTGAAGAAGCAACCTCTAAAAGTAATTATTAGGTCTAAGTCATACAAACATTCATTTTTCACATATCCCATGGGCTGCTTTTCACCCATGGGCTGCATATCTCATGGGCTGTGCATAGTAAATGGATATATTTTTGAATAATTTTTCCTCATACTTCTAATGCCAATGCAGTCTAAGAGTAAAAAATACAAGTAAAACCCAGAATTTAGCTAGAAGCTAGAATAAAAAACATGCAGAACCAACCAATTACGTGAGAATGCCAATCAGAATGCTGTTTCTAAATGCTTTTATGAACTTCTTCTACCAGATGCCCATGTTAAAGCACAGCTTGGCTAAATTCTGCAAGGACAGATCTGCTTTTTCCTCAAGGAGAGGCTCTGAATGGGTTCATATGGCTGTCCCACATAGGCAGCCTTTAACATTTTATTTTCTGTGAACAGGAGGTTAGAGTGCTCTCAATCTGCTTGTGGCCTCTGAGCAAATGCTACACATGCCACCACCCTCTGACTGGGATGGGGAGTGGGACGTCCCATCATGGCCCAAGTTTTGGCCATATATTCACGGTCATCATGGTGGTGGAAGTGAAGAATGGTCTTGTGTTGCTTTTCTTTATTCAGATCTGTGACTGAAGGAGTAAACAATTCTTCCAAGATGGAACTGTAGCATGGGCATTGTCCCTGCTCTGGCTGTGTTTAGTAACAGTACAGGTAGGCAACATTCACAGAACTGAGATCTTGAAATATTTTGGACTTAACTTTATATTATTTCCCAAATTAAAAAAAGTGGTAGCTACTAAGTACTTCTACTATGCATACACCAGACACACACATACACACATGCCCAGCCATATATGTAAACACACGCACATTTATTCATTTGTTCATTCATTTATTCAATAATATTTTGAGCAGCTAAACTATGCCATGTAATAGTCTATACTCATATATATATATATCACATATCAATTTAATACTTACAGTATTCTAACATTTTTATCCTTTTAAGATGAAAAACTGAGACTCAGGAAACTGAGGTGCAAAAAAATACTTTGAGTCTAGTCACACAACTAAGTAATAGCAAATGTTGCTTTGAAACCCATGTATGCTGTGAAAATTCTTACTTTTTATAATTCTTGAGGTCTTTGAATGGAAATAATAATTTACTCTTGTAATTTCTAAAAGAACAAGTCAAATATAATAGTATGACAAGGGCATTGAATCTAACAATGGATTACATCAGATTTCTAAAAAGTAATTCTGCAATGAGTTTAAGGCATACATTTTCTTTTACCAGTTGAGATACTGGATAAGAACTTTTTATGTGTGAAAAATGAGTAGTTTATCATTGAATCTCTAGAGAAATATGCATTAAGATAATAACTTATCTCTATCATGTGATTTAAATGATAGATACTTCCCCAAATGAACAAATCAGCTCATATTTTAGATGTACCAGGAGAGTGCTACTGAAATAAATTCTATAATGAAATCTGAATTTATAATAATTGCTTTCTGAAGTTTCTTTTTATTGCTAAATCTATATTTTCCTCCCTACTGGGTTTTCCTATTCTCTTAATGCACAAATTTAGACAATAAAGCTGTATTGTATTAAACCTTTAATTTTTGCTCCATAATAGAAAAGCTGCCAGATGTAATTGTTATACTTCTTCTTTTAGATTCTATCATTTGTTGAGATCCAAAAATTATGCTAACATAACACTTTCTACAATTAAAATAAACAGAATTTGTTAATGCTCAAGAAGACTATCAATAAGAAACACTGCATGTAACACATCAAATGTTTATAAGAGATCTATATACTTGGAAGTTTTAGAATATTCATTCTAATGGATTGCAAAAATTCATCACATGAAATAAAAGGATAGTAATATGCTGATTTAACATAAATTCAAATTCTCCAATAGTTTGAAGTTTTATGTGTTTTGAGTTTGCTGTTCTCAGGAACAGAAGTCATGTGTGGATCTTAACTATTTTTAATTTTTTAAAATTTTTCTTTGGAAAATGATCCATCTGTTTATTGAAACAATCCTTTGCAAAGCCAAGGAGGTCACTTCAGTTCAAAACCCATATCTAAGTTGGTTTAAGCTTAGGGTGACCTAAATAGTGTGTCAAATTGGACTACTAGATATATGAAATGACATCATACAATTTTTCTCAAAACTCTTCTCAGGTTCTACATTCCTTGTGAAGAAGTGGTTTGAATGGTAAGATCTGGGACGAAAAACCTATTGGAATGCAAAAGTGCATTTAACATTTGTTTATATTTCCACATCATTATGTTAGATTTAAGCTGTCAAACTAAGTTGATAACAAATGTTAAGTATAGAAATGTATACAGCAACCAGCCTACTGCCAAATCAAGCAACAAAGAACTCTTGTGAGGGGGTTACAAATTCCAAAGTTAAATGCAAGGTAATATTTTCAGGGCAAGGTTTGCTTTTTAACTCTAATGGAATGACTTCTATAAATGGTTTGCTCTTGCACAGCAGAGCAGAGTGGATACATTTTGTAGTGGAGTTCTGCACAATGATTCACCTAAAAAACCAGCTCTACAAATGAGATTATTGAAGGGCTGGATTGAAAGTTAGTTTGAAAAAATAATACTTGGGATAAAGCATGGATTTTTTTTTTGAAAAGTGCTTAACTTTCTATGGCTTCATGTGGAGAAAGTTATTTGCATCTTTGTTCTCACTTGCTCATCAAATTAATTCACATGAGAGACATATGTGAAACTATCTTAATTCTAGTTCATTAGGAGAATATTTCTACCATTTACTTTAATAGCCAACAAAACAATTACATTTATTACAGAATATTTTATATGATCAATATTCTAGAGGATACAAATATGTGTTTGGTTCTTCCACACAAAACATTTATAAATTTGTACTCAGAGATAATTCATCAACTAATCATACAAAAATATAATAATAAATATAAAGGTTATGAAAACTCAGTGAGATATTTGATTGAAGGACCTTATATTATTATCATCTGGTATTAATACTTATACATGGCAGTTAGCATGTAATTTGGAGAAGGGAGGAAATCTATAATAAGTGGGATAGAGTTTCCTAAAATCCTCACTGAAGGATTTTTTTATTACTATTGATTTTAGAGAGGGAGAGAGGAAGAGAAAGAGAAAGAGAGACGTCAGTGTGAGAGAGACATGTCAATTGGTTGCCTCCCATTTGTGCCCCAACAAAGAACCAAACCTGCAACTTAGATATGTGCCCTGACTGAAATTAAGCCCACAAACTTTTGGTGCACAGGATGACACTCCAACCAACTGAGCAACCCAACCTGAGCAGGATCAATTTTTAATCCCAGAAATTATTTGCTGACTGACAGAGGAAATATAAGTCTCAGTTTCCTTTCATGCAAACTGAGGATAACAACAGTTGTGTGTTAAATGCTGTTGAGTTAGCTCCTGACTCTTGGTGACTCTAAGCATGAGTGATGTACACAATGTTCTGTCCTCAAAGTCTGCCCAGCTCTTATAGACTCATGCCTATGGCTTCTTTTGTGGAGTCAATTCATCTCATGCTGGGTCTTCCTCTTTTCTTGCTGCTTTCAGCACTTAATCAACACAATAAATAAAGCAAATTATATGTATATATTACAACCCTTCTGAAACATAAATAATTGCTATTTTCCACTACCTTACAACTATTTCTGCATGTCACATTAGGCTCTCAGTAAATAATAGTTCTTTGAATAAGAAGTACCATGGAAAAATGTGATTTGAATCCTTGAAATGAAGGATATTACATGATGAAAAAGAAACAAAACAAAAAAAACCCAGTTTTTTAAATGTTGGAGATACTATAAAGCAACCCAGAAAAGATAAAAATGAAAATAATTTTTAGATTTTTCTTAACTTTCATCATTATAATGATGAAAAAAGTGAAAGATATTAACTTTTAGCACAAACAATGGTAGTTAATAACTGGATATTTAAGTTTTTCCAGAAAAAAGAATATAAGTGAAATTAGGGGCTTAGTGTTCTGTTGCCATTAAGTTCAACATTATGAAGTTCATTACACAACCTTATACAAAAATTTTCAGTTTACCCTTCGTTGCTTGTGGTAGATTTAGCAATTATAAAGATATAAATATAGATGACATATATTAAATGTGAAATGCAATGAAAATAACAACACTATATAAATGACTAAATATAGATAATTAAGTTATTTGAAAATTGCTTATTTGCTTCCTAATTTGCAGCTCTTATTTTGCAAGAAAAGTATAAATTTGTGAGGGGGTAGAAGGTGCTATATACATATATAAACAAAGCAACAATTTTATATAAGAGTGAGTGTTTGATCCTTATAAACTATTCTTCGTGGTAAGGATAATATTTGTCAAACTTCTCCAATTTCTCCAAATAATTCTTTATCAATATGGTAGAAAAACAGTTTTCTTTAGGGTGAAGGTTCTTAACACAAAATGCCTCTGAATTTAGATGAGGAAAAAAGATGTATCTTTATTTTCATTAACCACTAAGTAAAAGTTGATATTTTTTCAGTCATGAATGTGCATAATATAGTAGGTCATCTCCAAGATGGCTCTCGGGAATTTCTGCCTCCTGATATTTATGGCTGTGTCAATTCTCCCCTTCATTATAGGCTGGATCTAGCAATTTGTTTCTAACAAACAGAAGGGAGTAAAAGCAAAATTAACAAGATGCTACTTTTGAGATTAAGCTTCCGAAACACTGTGGTTTCCATCTTGAGTGTCATCTCTTGCTCTCTCACTTGTGTGCTCTGAGGGAAGCCAGTCGCCATGTTGGGAACCGCTCTATGAGAAGCTCAGTTAACAAGGACTACTAAGATACTGATGATGACTCCTGCCAATAGGCAGTGAGGGCCTGAGGCTTGCTAAGAGCCCCATAAAATAGCCTGCCAAAATATCTGCCCTCAGTCAAGTCTTGAAATGATTTCACCCCAATCAACACCTGGAATGCAGCTTTGTGAGAGATCCTGAGACAGAGGCACTTAGCTAAGTTGTACCCAATTTATGACTCGGAGAAACTGCAAGATAATAAATGCTTGTTATTTAAACTTTAGGGCTACATTTTAAAATTCAGAGATAGTTAACTACTACACATTTTGGTAGCTGGTAGCAGGGAGTCATCCTTTCAGGTATTTAAAAATATGGGTGTAGCCTTGAAACTAGGCAGTGGCTGAAGGCCAGAGAATATCGAGGAGCATGGATAGAGAATGCCTCCATCACCTTTCACAGACTGTAAGTAGAATTCTCAACTGTGAGGATGCTGCTGCTGAAGGCTCATGAGGAGGTGGAAAACATGTAATTGAAAACTGGACAAAGGAAGAATCTTTGTTATCTACTATCAGAATAAAACAACACTAAAATGTGCTTAATAAATTGGGTAATCTTGGTAAAGAGATTTCCAAATAAAGTGTTGAAGGTACTATCTTTTTTTCTTGATGTTTATAACATATAGCTGAAAGGAAGTAGATACACTGTAGGAAAACTGTTTTTTTAAAAAGTGCCTGGCCCTGGCCAGTATGGCTCAATTGGTTGGAGCATCATTCCAAAAGCAAAGGGTCACAGATCTGGTCTGGTTAGGGCACGTACCTGGGCTATGGGTTTGACCCTTGGTCAGGGTGAGTAGAAGAGGCAACTGATCAATGTTGATGTTTCTCTCCCTCTCTCTCCTTCCGTTCCCCTCTCTTTAAAATCAATAAGCATGCACTTGGGTGAGGTTAAAAAATGAAAATGAAAATAATAAAATAAAATAAAATAGGAACTTCTAGTCAAGATGGAGGCATAGGTATGGCACACTCCACCTCCTTCTGCAACCACATAAAGAATTACAACTAAATCTCAAGATCAATAACACCCAGAACCATCAGAAAATCAAACTGTTTAGAATTATGACAATCAAGAATTTAAAGAAGCCACATTTATCCAGACAAGTAGGAAGGGTGGAGAGGTGGAGATGGGGTGGAAAGGTGAGGAAACTTGCTATGGAGTGGTGGAGACTGAATGGACTTGGATGGTGCCACATTCACATGTGGTAGATAAAAGTCAGGGGGGATACCTTGGGAGCAATTGATCCCAGCCTTAGGCCAGACCATACAGCCCAGGACTCCAGTGTTAGAAAGATAAAACCCCATAACTTCTGGCTGTAAATACCAGTGGATTATTGTGACAGCAGTGGAAGAAATGGTCAGATTTTCAGGAAACTCTGCTTAAAGGGCCTACATGGTCTTAAAGCATACACAAACCCACCTACTCAGGGATTCAACCATAGCAATGACGTGACTAGAAATGGGGCAAATGCCAGGTAAACCCTGAAAAGCCAAGCAGTAGTACAGTTCCCTCTTTGAGCCTTCCCTCCTCACAGAGCCACAAAATGGTGAAGTGGGTTGCCCCACCCTGGCAATTACCTAAGACTCCATCCCACACAACTCACAGGAACCTTATAGGGGATCAAAACAGCTCTACCTAATACATGGAAACAAATACAGAGAGGCTGCAAGATTGAGGAGACAATGGAATATGGCCCCAGTGAAAGAACAGAATAAAACCCTAGAAACAGAACTAAATGAAACACAGATAGCCAACCTATCAGATGCAGAGTCCAAAATACTGGCGATCAGGATGTTCAAAGAACTCACTGAGTATGGCAACAAAATTAAAAAAAAAAAAGTGAAGATAGTATAAGAAGACTCTGGGACACCACCAAACATGCCAACATTCAGATCATAAGGATGCCAGAAGGAGAAAAGGAAGAGCAAGAAATTGAAAACTTACTTGAGAAAATAATGAAAGAAAAATTCCCTAATTTGGGAAAGGAAATACACATACAAATCTAGGAAGCACAGAGAGTCTCAAAAAAAGAGAGACCCAAAGAGGACCACACCGAGACACATCATAATTAAAAATTAAAATGCCAAATGTTAAAGATACTCTTAAAGGCAGCTAGAGAAAAGCAGAGTTACCTACAAAGGAGTTCCCATAAGACTATTAGCTGATTTCTTAAAAGAAACTTTGTAGACAAGAAGGGACTGGCATGAAGTATTCAAAGTGGTGACAAGCAAGGACCTACAACCTAGATTCCTCTATCCAGCAAAGCTCTCATTTAGAATGCAAGGGCAGATAAAATGCTTCCCAGACATGGTAAAGCTAAAGGAGTTCAGCATCACCAAGCCATTATCACATGAAATGTTAAAGGGACTTATTGAAGAAAAAGAAAAAGGTCAAAACTATCAACATTAAAATGGCAATAAATTCACAACGATCAACAACTGAAACTAAAAAAAAATAATAAGCAAACTAAACAAACAACCAGAATAGAAACAGAATCATAGGATGGACATTATTTGGAGAGTACCGGTTATCAGCTGGGAGGGAGAGGGAGATAATGGGGGAAAAGGTACAGGGAATAAGGAGCATAATTGGTAAGTACAAAATAGACAGGGAGAGGTTAAGAATAGTATGGGAAATGGAGAAGCCAAAGAGCTTATATGCATGATCCATGAACATGAACTAAAGGGAGCATGGCTGGAGGGAAGGGGGCCACTGGGTGGGAAACTTCGGACAACTGTAATAATATAATAAAATGTACTTTAAAAATAAAATTAAATTACAAAGTACTGGTACTTTAAAAATTCTCAGCCTCTCTAGATGACAAATGATGTGAAAATTTTGAAATGGCTACTGAGTAAAGATTAGATCCAGGACACTGCCAGGAAAATGTGGTCTAGAGATGAATCCTATAGTTATATTTAAAAAATAAAACCATTCATTCTCTTCAGTACTGCCTCTGGCACCTGGGTATATACTGGGTATGTAGTTACCTTGTAACCTCCTCAGGTCGTGACTGTTTTTCATTCCACACTTTTGGTACTGTTTTGCCTAATGTTAGGTAGGTATCATCATGCTTCTAGTTTCCTCATTCTTCCAATTAAACCTCTCACTTTGATTACCAGAACTTTAAACTATACTACTTACCATGCTATCCCGTGGCAATTATCTACTGATCTCTGGTTAATCATCCTCTTGCTTTGAAAAAATTCATATCTGATTTATCTCAAATATTCACTTACAAGATTAGACCTTGCCATTCCCCAATACTGCCACTTCCACGTAACTTCTGTGTATGTGATTCCTTATCTCACCCACCACCTACCCATCTTCCCATTTTCTTTCCATCACTTCCCCTAAAATTACCCTACTCCATATGGAATTCCAGTCTATTACCCCTGCCCCCAAATATGTTTTTGTTATTCTTATTTCAACTCAGGACCTTCCTCCCTTTTCCATTTCATGTTTCTGCACTATAATAATTTCCCTGCAAATTTCTCATCTCCTTCCACATCACCTATTCCCTCTGGTAAGAATCAACCTCTGGTTAAATCTTACTCTCTGCCTTCTGCCCACCAATCAGGTATCCTGCTGCATGGAGATAATTTACTGATGGCCCCACCTGTTGTAATTTTTATATCTATCACTAAATTGTTAACAAGGACAAAATTTCTACAAGCTGCTCTCAGTCAATGCTGAGGATAGTGGCAAAACTAATGCAGGGTTTCTCTGATGGATGAGTTTCATCCTGGCCAAAACAATTTTGAGCTGCACTGCAGTCTGAGAACCTTCTTATACCATGGGGCTTGTTTCCCTCATTCATTCACAGGAGCTGACCGGCATCATTATTTGAAGACTCCCACCACACCTTCTAGTACTTCTCATTTTCCTCTAAGAAGTATTTCCTCCAACTATTCTCTTCTGCATCTAATCTTGTCTTGGTATTTTAGTCTCAAGGGACTCTAAACTAACACAGCTGGCATCCAAGCAGCTTAGTGGGGCTAGGGAAATGTACAAAACCATGCTGACTGTCCTTATTTTAAACTCATGGCCACTAACTTTACATGGCTTGTTTCTGCTTCCATATGACCAAACTGTACATTTCTCTCTCTTCATCCTCCACAATCTCTTCCCTTCACTTCCACACTGTGAAGATGCCTTGATTTTTACTTCATCATGATAACAGATGCAACTAAAAAAAAGCTTTCACAGATATCTACCAACACACACATAAAGTTATTCCATCTGTGTCATACACTCTGTTTTCCGCCCTGGAAGTCTGTGAATTCTCCATGGTCCTGGCCAAGGACAAGCCCTCCACTTGCCCTCTACACTAGTGGTCAGAAAACATTTTCCCTAAAAAGCCAGACAGTAAACATTTTAGACATTGCAGGCCATGTGTACTCTATTGTAACTACTCAACTCTGCCATTGAACCATGAAAATAGCCATAGGAAGTACATAAATATATGGGCACAGCTGTGTTCCAATAAAACTTTTTTTTACAAAAACAAATGGTGTGCTAGATTTGGCCCTGTAATTTGCTAACCCCTACTCTAGACCCTTACCCTGATCTCTAATGCCATTCCCTCTTTCTCTAGTCAAGAACATAACTTCCAGCAAAATTTCCTCTCTCTCTCCTTCCCTGTCTCAATCCCTTCCTCCCTCCCTCTTTCTCTGTCCCTCTCTCTCTCTCTCTCTCTCTGTTTCCTTCTATCTTTATTCATCATTTAAAAAGTAAACTGTATCATTCTCATCAGAATGCAGACTATACTTCCTTCATCTTAAAATGATAATGCTCTATTGTTGCCACACCTCAAATGAGTCCCTCATTTTTCTTATTTTCTAAAATTCCCTCTCAGTTGTTCTCCAATAAACTTTAGCTTTCACTATTCCACCAAATTGGTCTACTTTAGTTTCCCAATGGCCTTACATTGCTAAACCCAATGGTAAATTTTAGCCCTCATTTTCCTTGGTCTTTGACACAGCTGATCAGTTCCTCCTCCTTGAAACACTTATTTTACTTAGTTTCCAAGATACTCAATGGTGTTGCAGGTCCAGCTTGCAGCAGCTCTGGAAAGCTGAGTGTCAAATATTCAGGAAAACTGAATGAGCCAGTTATTAAACCATTTGTATCATTAAGTTATGCATAATTGGAATTTGTATTGGATGGAAATTGGCAAATTTAAAAAAAAAACTAGCCTTTTTAAAAATCTGATTTGTCAATATATCACAGAAACCTTCCTGTCTGTATACACTGGCTTCCCAAGTATACTCTGAATTCCCCTGTATTATCCTAAGCGTTCCTCTTAGTCTCACATACTCTTTTCTACTCATGTTTCTGATGGTTAATTATTATAGATCCCATGGTTTTAATTACATTGGATAAATCTCTCTAATTTTGTTCTTGTCTTTCACCCTGTTAGACTTTATTCTCTAGACAACAGCCAGAATGATCCATTTAAAAAATAAATCAAAATATGCAATGTCTCTGAACAAAACCCTAATGAGTTACTCATTCAAAGTAAAAACCAAATTTCTCACAACATACCAAGTTCCAGATATGTCTCATATTTTCATCTCCTCATACTCTAAAGTTCAGGTACTCACTCCACTACACAAACACTGGCTGATGTACAGTGTTTCCTGAGGTACATAAGGCATTTCTCCACCTTAGGAGTAAAAGCCTGAAGAAAGTGAGGGGAGTTAAAAATATATGACAGCTAGAAGGAACTGAAAGAAAAGAAGTTCTAAGTATTAGGAAAGGGACACTATGAAAGCTTTCTATGGTCATGTGGGGCTATTGTGAGATTTGGAAACTTGAGAAACTCCAGAGGAACAGCTGCTTTTCCCCAGGGGACATTAGCTGAGTCCCATGGACTGTACTTGCAATTTGCTAAATTAGTGAGCTAGTATGAAAGCTTCTAGAAGATAGAATTATTGAAATAAAAACAAGTATAGAATAAAAGCAAGACAATAAATAAACATAAGAATGCCTTAAGAGATATAGAGGAAAAAGCAGCTATGTGTGTGTAATATGGGGCAGAGTGAAAAATATTTAAGCAATATTATAATTCTTTCATTCTCTGTGTCCTTGAGAACCAATATACTCAGTATGGAATAGAGAAGGCACAGCTGCAATACAGAAGAGAATGAGCAAAAACCCTGGGTTTGCCCTTGTTCTGCCATTGCGAAGGCCTAGAAATAATAAATAGATGAGCACCCAAGCTCTTGCCTTGAAATTCCTTTCCCCATAAAAGCATGTCAGGGCTTCTTGGAACAAGGCTAATTCAAGGTTTAGGGCAGGGAATGTGCAAGATGATTCTGGAATGTATCAGCATACTAGATGTAAGGAAGTTATCAAAAATCACCAGGGTAATGTTAAAAGGTTTTAGGAATCACTTGGAGATTATATTGGCCAAAACTGAGACAATGTAATTTTCAGTAAGGATCCAAATTATAGTGGATTGACACTCCTCAAATGTTTAAATTTATTAATTCATAATTATAATTTTATTTAAAAAGTCTAGTTGGTCATGCTCTGAGAATGACTATGAGTCAAATAATTTTCACAAAAACCAATTAGATAAAAGGAAAGAATCTAGTATTTTTCCTGTTTTTCTGTATGAACCATATCACTTGATAGCCAAATAATAGATGATGGTAAGCCTCTCTTTTAAAAATGATTCTAGCCAGTAAGTTCAAATTCTAAATCTATTCTTTTAATTTTATTTTGGTACTTCTAAGGAATTAATGTATATAGGCAGTTAATATTAATAAAAAGTGAAAAGCAGATATTATGTGTCTTCTTTTTACAAAACCATAGATTTACCGAATGGATATAATCTGAGTTCGATCAATATGCTGGGTTTAGCTGCCAATTTACAGAAACTAAAGAGTTCTGGGGAACACATAGAACCATATAGGGAACAGTCTGCGGGTCAGGTGTGGGGTTCCTCCCTAAATAACTGTGACGAAGTAAACAGATGGGAGGGAAACCCACATATTAATTGATCCCTAAAAGATACATTGTGCTAAAAATAATGACACAAAGCTAAAGTGTTTAAAGATGCATGCTTGTGCCTTGGCTAGTATGGCTCAGTTGGTTGGGCATTGTTCCACAAAGTGAAAGGATCACTGGTTTGATTCCTGGGCAGGGCACATGCCTGGATTACAGTTTCTGTTCTGGTCATGGTGTGTCGGAGAGGAAACTGATGGATGTTTCTCTCTCACATCAGTATTTCTCTCCCTTTCTTTCTCCCTCCCTTCCCTTCTGTCTCTCTAAAAAGTGCATACTTGTGTGATAAAATCATCAAGAAAAACAGCAAAGATTATCATAAAAACCAAAACAGTGAGTTATTTTGGGCTGGAATTCACACATGGTGAGACTTTTAAGGTGATAGGCAACATGCTCATTCTTGGCATGGGTTATGTGATGTTCTACTTTAATTATTCACTAAATTATGCATTTTCTTGCTTTGGTTTTGTGTATTGGCATTTTAGTCTACAAAAACAGATTAAAGTGGTATTATGTTATTTCTAATCAAGTTGCTGAAAAACAAGTAGAGAACTTATGATGAGAACTTTTGTCATGATATTAAAAATCCAATGTGTCCATAAGCACAATTGCCAACATATTTCTTTATAATATGAAAATGTTTCTCAGTGTAAACTGTAATGTCAAGTCTGATTTTATCAGTGAAAAATGCAAGCAGGAGGTTCCCACTTACCATCCTTTTTCTTTTTGTTCTTTTTACCATAATAATGAGCTCATGGAACACTCTTGCATCTCACAGATCACATCTGAAGAATTATCATTTAAGAAGATATAAGGCAGAGACAATATTTTAGAGGAAGCCCACACATACCTAGAAGACCTGTAATCATTCTCAGCAGATAACTGATTATTAGGCTGGAATATGTTTAAAGGTGCAGCTTTGCTCCAAAGTTGGGTAAGTGAAGGTGGAATCGAAGCATGATAAAGAACAGTAAGCAGCAGAGGGTCTGTAACAACTATAAAGCCTGTATGATTTCTTTAATATTTCCAGGAAGCACATAAAAGGCTTCAAGAGCTGACTAGATACTATAAAAGAAATAATTGTCTTCCTTACTGTGAATTACAATTCTTTCATATGTGAAAGAAAAATTTGGAGGACACCCAAGGTAGGAAAATAAAATTATTTTTAATTTCAAATGCTCTGTGACACTATGCTGTTTTTCTAAGTGTGAAGACATGTCTCATGGTCTTCAGGAGTCAGCAAAATATATAATACACGCATAAGAAAATGTTGATTATTCTGTTGCAAATCATTCCCTTAATGACTTAAATTCTTTATAGAAACTGTATTAAGAAAATAAAACTCAGTCACCAAAGTAATATAAGATTACTTTTCTTTTTGGTGAATTTCCCACAGGGAAATTTTAAATCTTATAACTTAATAATGCTTCTAAAGAGGTATTCGTTATGAAATTTGTTTCAGAATTATTGCATGCAGTGGTGAATTTTGTACTGAATTGGAAGACAGAAGACATGGGGTAAAATTCTAATTCTGTCAGTTATAAATTATGTGACTTTGGGTAACTGATTTAACTTGACTCTCAGATCACTTCCTACAAAATAGAATGGTTGAATTACAAATCCTAAGGTCCTATCCAACATCAGTATTCTCAATTTAATCAACACTGATTTATTTTCAATTTGTTTTGGGATGAAACAAATTCTGTAAACACTGATGAGAGTTACAATGCCTGTATAATTATCTATTGCTGTGTAACATGGTATTCTAAAACTTAGAAGCTTTATAAAACAAACATTTATTATCTTACATGATTTCTGAGGGTCAGGAATCTGGAAGTGGTTTAGTTGAGTGGTTCTGTTAGGGTCTCTCAGGAAGTTGCAGTCAGGATGTTGGCTGGTGCTGGACAATCCCTTCTAAGTTCACTTACTGGGGTGTGGGCAGCCCTTGATTCCTCACTAGCTGTTGACCGAAGGCTGTGGCTCCTTTTCTCATAAGCTTCTCTCTACAGCTGCTCACAACATGGCAGCCAGCTTCCCCCAAAGTGAGTGATCCAAGACTGAGAGAATGTGTGTGTGGGAGATACTACCCACGATTGAACATACAGTCATTCTATGCTTGTATAAAGTGACATACCACCACTTCTCTCATATACTATTGACTACACAGGCCATCCAGAATGCAGTGTGTGAAGCTGTGGATAACACAATGTGCTGATCACTGGAGGTATCTTGGAGGTTGGATACCAAGGTGCCTACACTAAACATATGAAAGTCCAGCTCTCTCTCCTCTCACCCTGCATCTGCCCAGTTAGACAAACCTCTCATACTGTAAGTGATATGGGTGTTATGAACATTGCTAAACTGTTGATGTAAGAAATTTATTTATTTTAAAAAGTATCTTACCTTCTTTTTCTCAGCTTTACCTGTAAAGGTAAACCACATAACCACATAACCACATTATGAAATGTGGTTATTCAATGTACTTCATTTTCTCCCTTACAAAGCTCATTGCACTAAAACTTTCTATTCTCTCCTCATAAAGTGCCCCTCCCCCAGACAGTTTATTTCTGGTGGTGGCTTAATTTTCTGAGTTGTCTTAAATCTATTCCTTCCTCCTTAATTATGCCTCTTTAATTCATCTTTCCTGATGTCACCTTTCCATTTGCTCTCTCCTCTTGGGTTATTTCCATGTACTTTATTTATCTTACAGGTCTCTAATTCACTTCTAAACTTCCAGTGAGAATGGTTCACAAGTTTTCCTCATTGTTTTAAAAACCTTTTAAATTTGTGCAACCTAACTTTCACAACCATTGTTCTGAAACAGCCAACCACCCTATTTACTTGATCTAATGATTATTCAATATTCTTCAGCTTTTGAAATATTTAACATTGCCAGCTTCACTTTGCT
Organism: Phyllostomus discolor; assembly: GCF_004126475.2. NCBI lineage: Eukaryota > Metazoa > Chordata > Mammalia > Chiroptera > Phyllostomidae > Phyllostomus > Phyllostomus discolor. The sequence goes on from NC_040904.2 coordinate 66,189,537, forward strand.
TCTTAAAACTTCCTTTGTCTTCCTATTATCACTTATTCTTTCTTCCCTTCACCCTAAAATGTTAATATCCATAGGTTCTTCACTTTCAGATTTCTTTATTTCTCCATTCTTTCATCTCATAAATATCATCTCAGTACAATTAAGACAAATGATGACTTGTGACCATTTTCAGATAGTAAAATTCTGTTAAATGTACTGAAGAATATCTTGATCTAAATTTACAATACCCAAAATTCAAATTCACAAATTCAAAATATACTCATACCTCCATTTAGCACATGCAGAGATGGTTTTTCTCCTGTTAATATTTCCATTCCTTGATTTATACAAACTTGAGTTCTGAAAGTATCTATCTCTATGGCTATCTGTCTTTCTATCTCTGTATCACCCATCTATATTTCTCCCCTGCAGCCTATTTAGTTTTGTTGTGTAACATTTAACATTTTCATGTAATTGAGTACATCTCGTCCTATTCTTTCTCAGCCCTCTAATTCTCTACTAAACATTTGGGACCTTCCCTCCATGGTCTTCAACTCCTTTCTTTCCACCTTCTTGGAGTGTTTGCTATTTACAACATTTTAATCTTACGTTAAGAGCAAAATTCTTGATAGTATTAACATAGTCAAAATCTATCCTATGCACTACTTAAATTTTATCTCATCACTCTTTTCTAAGAGAGGCAGTAAGGGGTTACAAAACAGACACTGACTCCAGACCATATCTGGGTTTAAATAGTATTCTGCAAATTAACACAGACTTTTCGTGAGTCTCCTAACCTACCTGTGCCTTGGTTTTTTAGTAGGTAAATAATATCTGATAATACTGATAGCTACTTAGAGAATTAATTAGTATTTTGGAGCATCTCCAGGGAAATAATAACTGTAATATTTGTTATTACTGCTAGAACATATATGTCTGCAATGTATATTTTATATTATTTTATTTATTTTTCTCCATTTCTTCTCTGATATTTTACTAAATTCATCATATTGTTACCATCCCCCATCTTTTTCCTCAAATAATTTGAAGTTACTCATGCTCTTACCACTTATTTATTGGTTATCTTGCTTCTCTTCATTTGACTACTTTTTAAAGATGCCTATTTCATTTAATTTAGTCTTAGGACACTAATACTTCTAATCTAATCTCCTTTTTAAAAAGAAAAAGATTTTTGAATTTTCTTACCCTGATCATTACTCATTTTCCATATTACTGTTACCAAGTACATGAGCACTACTCTGGTTCTACCACCCTAACTAAGTTGTTCTTGTTGTTATTGTTACTCTTTGAGATATTTATTTGGATACATCAATGTTTACCTACTTTATTTCTTACAATTAATTCCTCCTTACTGTTTAGTCCTTACATTTTTTTCTAACTACAGGTGATCTTTTTGTGTTATTTCTTTCTCACAAATGACTAAGTGGTAAACTTTGTCTTGCCTAAAAACAGTATTTATTTTATCCTTACTGTTAAACAATAGTTTTCTTGGATAAATAATTTTAGGTTTATGATTTATTTGTTTTTCAGTTAGCATGTTGATATTATTTTCACTATTTTAATTGCCAGTCATATATTGAAAATATGTCAGTTCCTCATGGTTAAAATACGTCTTGTATTGGGGGGAAGAAGCAATATGTAAGTTTTTTTGTTTGTTTGTTTGCTTTGCTTGTTCATGCCAATGCATGGTCTGCTTGCTTGGTTTTATTTTTCTTTGTTTTCTTTAGGATTTAGTGTCTTTTTCTGAGAATCACTGTACTTTTTAACTTTAGAAAATTCTCAGCCACCATCTTTTTAAAATTGCTTTTCAGACATCTCTTTCTGCTATTTTATTCATGTGTCTTATACTCTCATTCTAACCTCAATGCCTTCTAATTTCTCATTGTGTGTGTTTGAACTCTAGTTTTTGTGCAATAAGCTGGGGAAATAATTTCCATTTACCTCTTCAGTTTTCTCTACTCTTCTGTTTAGTCCATTCACAAAGTTTTTGTGTCAATTGTTATATGTGTCACAACTAAGAGTTTGGTTTGGTTGTTTTTAAAACCTACTTATTCACACTTCACTCTCTCCTTTTTATTACTTTTGTTTTATTCTTTAATGTTTGTGCATCTATAAAGTTTCTGCATGTCTTTCTGGTAATTTCGCTTTTTTATGTCTATGATAATTTCAGATGAAGTTACAGTCTCCAGGTTGTTTTCTTAACTGTTACTGGAGATGCTCTGACTTCTGTGACTTCAGAATCTTCGTCATGATATTTCATTTCATTGTTTGATTTGTACTTTTTAAATGGTCACTTATTTTTGATGGGTTTCCCACATGTTCTTAATTATGGGAGCTTCCTTACTGAGTTTTTAATGTATATATTTCATGGATTTTATGGTAATTTCTAGACTGGTTATTTGTATCCTATGTAGGGTAAATTTGCTATCTCTATAACACACATTTTTCTCACAGCTGTTTACTTCACTGCTGTATTCTCATCAGCACAGATGCTAACGCATAGTACATAACTTTTAGTAAATATTTTTTTCACGAAGAATGCACGGCTGTTCCATGACTCCTTAAGTAAATAAAGTGCTGCAGCAATGCCTGACCAACCTTCTCTTCTTAAAAAATGTCCTGTGTTTTGCAATCTCGTGTCTTGCTCAAGAATGTTCATTCCCTTCATCTTGGCAAACTAAAATCTCATCTTTTATGGGTTCTTTCCAATGACATATACTTCATGAAGACTTTATTAAATTTACATATGTAAGCTTTCAAATAAAATAAATATTTATTAATATTTATTAATATTTATTAACTTTCCTTCATGTATGTGTTGATTTTTCATTTTGACATACTCAGAGCTATAGACTAACCGTTTTGTGTTCCTCCCAAATTCATATGTTGGAATGGCAAGCCCCACTGCAATAGTGTCAGAAGGTGGGGTCTTTTCGAGGTAATTAGGTCATGAGGACAGAACCCTCATGCATAGGATTAGAGGCTTTATAAATGCTAACTGCAGAGCTATACCGCGTGATGACACAGGGAAAAGATGGATGTTTTGAACCAAAACTAGCCCCCAATGACACTGAATCAGTTATTGTCTTGATGTTAGACTTCCCAGACTTTAGAAGAATGAGAAATAAATTCATTGTTTAAAGACTACCCAGTATACGGTCTGCTGTTACAGCAACCTGGGTGGGCTAAAGATATTTAGATTTCAATTATTCTCTGCTCTCTGCACTTCACTAGAACTTTTGGGACATACTTAGGCAAAAGTCTCTTGCCATGACCCTATGGTGTACTTATCTTTGATATGACATGGAAACTCTTGTGCAGCAGTTCAACTTGCTGACCAAGGGAAGACTTAAGCCAATATATATATATGTTTATTTCACACTCATAATTAAAAAATAGCAGTCTGTTGTCAATATTTAAAGATAAATACATTAGAAATAGTAATAGGTATTATTTGGTGACATGTGCATGTAAAAAAATCAAATAATATGGCAAGAAGTGGTACACATTTCTTCTTTTCAACTGCTGGTTAAACCTGAGTTGTAGCTGCATTGTTTAGATGGTGTGAATTTGCCAGTTTTAGACTTTTTTGTTTTAGCTTTGTTAATTTCACTCAGTTATATTTTTGCTTGGCTCCTGTAAATATTTAAAATTTGGGGGTATGGTCGTGAAGCATTGGTAATAGCTCAATGTTGCCAGGTAGTATTGGCTTGAGACACAGGATGATATTTTTATGAACAGATATTTATTTGAAATCAATTCATTAGAAGTAAAAGAATTAATAAATATTAAGTTATATATACAATAATCTATATTTATCTGAATTATCCTAACCTTTACTTGTTTCTATTTTTCTCCTATGAAAATATGCATTTAGTATTATAGAAACATGATTATACATATACATTCAAGTTAACTATAATGCAAGGTTTGCCTAAATATGCTGCAGATGTTACTAGATGAATTTGTTAACTCAGTGAAACTGATGTACTACAACCAAAACTGATGGATTCATAAAGAGAGCTGAGACTTGTGATGACAACTGAATGATTATTAACTGATTCGATTACTGCACAGTTTATTAAAACCTGACAAAACAACCCAGAAATGTTGCTTCAATAGTCATCTGAATAACAGAATTGGGAAAATTGGGCAGTGATATAACATTTAGATTATAAACAAGTAGTCTGATTACTAGTTTTGTTTGCTTTAAGGAAAGAACCCAGTTAGTTTTAGGGTAAATTTAAACGTATTAATTCTTACATTCATCAGATCTGTTGTTTAATTAAAAGCAATGTTATATCAACTAAAGTATAAGATATTATAAAATGATACACACTATTTTTCTGAGTGTTACATTTCCTAGTTGGAGGAAGCTATAATGCTGACAGAGGCTGGAACACAAAAGTGTTGCTGAGGTTCAGAACTGCGGGAGAGCTCTAAATGGATGTATGAGCCACCAAGAATAATAACAAGTGAAATCTTAAAATCCCAGTTTCAGAACTTCTATAGATACATTTTCCAATTATCTGGAGATGTCTTCCTTAGGACAGTGACATAGGGGGTCCTTCATCTACCATGCGAACTTTGATACAGATGATATTATAGACACTCCTTAAAGAATATAATCAACATTCAGGCAGAACACAGATTTTAAAAAAATATATGATCTCATGCTACCACTCTCTGGAGAGCTCTGTAGAAGGGAGAACAAAGAGTACAGTGCTTAGCATTCAAAAACATAGCTCGTTTTATGTATTCTAACCCTGTCAGAGCACGTTTGTTCTTTCAATGCTTTGCAAAGAAAGATCATCCCCAAATGATAGAAAGACAGTGAATATGACAATATGTCTGCTGCTTGGTCAGATCATGATTATGCTCAACGAGGCTCTGCTGCAGGTACCGTTTTGCCATCTAGCTCTTTCTTTTCTGCAGAAGGTACTTCTTAGAGATAAGGGAGCAGTAAGCATCAGGGTAATGCCAGTATTTCTCTTTCCTAAAATAGATCAAAATGTTGTATGAAAATGCTTCCACACAGTAACCCATAGATACCCATATTTGCTAATTCCTCTTCAAATATATCTCACTGTTTTAATGGATTGTTTCCTTTTAATATTATAGAAGAGGAAATAAAAAAAATACATAGAGCTATATTTCCTGAGATCCTTATTAGGTTTGGAAATAATAAAAAACTCCTACACCTTTCTGTTTCCTTTCATCATACTTCGAACAATTTCCAAATCAAGTACCTTGGAGTAAAGGGAGCTCTCTGTTGCTTCATCTAGTTACTGTCTTTATTGTGTTTCAAACTATCTTGGTTCTCAGCACTGATATTAATAACTAAAAAATACATACAATCAGAGAAGGTAGTTCTATGTACATAAATGCTTTTTAAAAAGATTTTATTTTTAGTGAGAGGAAGGGAAGGAGAAAGAGGGAGAAAAATATCCATCAGTTGCCTCGTGCATGCCCCAACAGGGAACCTGGCATACAACCCACTGAGCTGCACCAGCCAGGGCCATAAATGCTTTCTTAAATGAAGAGAGTTTAGCAAGTTAAGCTTTGTTTATGAAGTTCAGAACATATTTTGCTTTATTTTTGGTTGACATGAAAGTAAAAATGTACTTGTACTGTCTATTCATTACCTACTAAATACTGCAAAAACTTGCTAGTCCACATGAAAATAAAATTGTTTTATAATATAAAACATAAGAAAATCGATAATTTAAAAAATAATTTTTAAAAGGTTGTGTTTATTGTTAGAGAGGGGAAGGGAGGGAGAAAGAGGGAGGGAAACATCAATATGTGATTACCTTTCACATGCTCCCTACTGGGGACCTCGCCCACGAACAGCCTGGGCATGTACCCTGACTAGGAATCGAACTGGCTACCCTTTGGTTCGCAGGCTGGCACTCAATCCACTGAGCCACACCAGCCAGGGTAAAAAATTCATTATCATTTTATTTAGTGTATTGTGTTAAAAGTAAAAAGTACATATAATTAAATAAAACCCATTTAGTTGAAAACTTTCTCCTTTAAACATGAGGTTGATGATGTTAACATAGAAGAACTATTTGCATACATTTTTATAACATTTTAAAATTTCACTGGTAACCAAAGAAGAAGTTACCGTGGATTGACATGATTCTTCATCATGTGTTTTATTTATTTGGATTTTAATAAGGTGCCCTGTCAACTTTACATTTATAATATCGCTATACTTAAAGTCATCATGCAATGTCAAATATTAATATAGCAATAAATTACCATGGTGAAGACGTGAACTAAAAATGTAGTGAGGATTCACTAGCATGAGCTAACATTCAGAGTAATGACATCAGCATATAGCTCCATGTACAAGTTTGAATTTGAAAGAAAACAACATTATAATTCTATGAGTATGGGTCTTCCCTCATTCTTTTAATCAATTTTACCATAGTAAAGGGAGGAGTCAGGGCAAAATGTTTACATATAAAGCAGTAATAAAATATATACTTTAAAACTTATGTCAATGTACTTAAATTTACTCAAAGAGGAATGACTGAGGAGTCTTCTGCTGGTGTAGCTGATAGTGGTATTGAGAGCAGGTTGATAATCAGGGACTCTGTCCTAGTTAACACAAGTTTGTAGCTGCCCAGAGAAACAGAAATGCTGGTGCACCGGGTAGGAGTGGAGGGGACGTCCTAGGATAAAGAGAGTCCACGTCTACAGGACATTTCGGATAAACTGAAAAACAGTATAAGAGTCTATAAAGAGTTCTGAAAGTATTCTACAGCTGTGTGGAAACATACAAATTAGTCTCTTCAACGCCATTGTTTCACCACGCACTGTAGTATTTGCAGCAAGGACTGTTATGTTTCACTGATCATCTTATAGTATAACAAACTCATAATGATAGAAATGGAAAGGGTATTCCTAGAAATGTTTGCTGTGAGATTTGCATGCAAGGAGAGGCAGCACTGGGAAGGCTGAGACCTGCAGCCTCTCACTAGCTGTGCGGATTTGGGTAAGTGATACAACTCTCTGTGCTTCAGCTCCACCTTTGTGAAAGTTGGATAATGACACCTATCTGATTGGGTTGTTATAAGGAATAAATGATTTTATACACATAAAGTACTTAGAATTATGGGCAAACAATATATGTATGTAAGGAAAACAAAGAAATAACGGCAGGGTCATATGTGTGCATATATAATTTGTATGTAAATATGTACAATTTATTTGATTATTTGTTATTTTATTTATTTCTATTATTTTACATGTAATTTACCAAGCTACCATTAAATGCAAACTGTTTTACTCATCACAGGAAAAAGAGACTTTAAAATAATAAGAAAATAAATTTCTCCACATGAATATAAAATCTAGCAGTGTATTAGTTGTCTTCACTAATTAAATCAGAATGGGGAAAGTCAACTTTCAGTGAAAATAGTGTAAATTGGCAAATTCCACTTCTAAAAGAGTAATGACATCATGGAACATCTGAAAGATAGTGTGATACTTAATTTCATATTCTTTCATAAGTTGAGTCAAGGGATTTATTAAAAGAGTAGAAGACTGTACATATAGCATCTAGTAGAGGAACTTTCCCTACTATATGCTGAACTAAATGGAAAAATGACTTTCATTTCTAGGAAGGATGAATTTGTTAAATATATGAAAGATCAAGCAATTAGGATTTTTCAAACTAGAATAGGCTGCAATTAAGAGACAGCGATGACTTTGTTATAAGAGACATTCACACAAAGCGTGGAGTATTTTTAGTAGATAATGTTGTAGAGGGAAATTTTTATATACAGTCCTAGATTAGATGATTTTTAAAAAGATTTATTTATTTATTTTTAGAGAGGGAAGGAAGAGAGAAAGAGAGAGAGAGAAACATCAATGTGCAGTTGCTGAGGGCTGTGGCCTGCAACCCAGGCATGTGCCCTGGCTGGGAATCAAACCTGTGATACTTCGGTTTGCAGCCCGCGCTCAGTCCACTGAGCTATGCCAACCAGGGGTGATTAGATGATTTTTAATGTTCTTCCTAAGTCAGGTTTCTAAAAGTTGTGTGAAGATAGAAAAATAATTATCAAAATAAAATTAAAAGGTGGAGGATATGATATATAGCACTTAATCACAAAGAAGGGGTTAAAATGGAGGAAATTTGAGTTTTCTGACTTTCTGTCATACATCAACATATTTGAGCTAAGCAGATGAACTCTAAGTGCCTATGGCGAGTTAGCATGTTAATTTCTTAATTAAAAATGTTAATTAAGTGTGAACAGGATTGAAGTGTCCAGGGGCTACGGAACCGTCACGAACTGTTCTTGGATACGGGTGAAACAGTGAAACAGCGTGGTGTCTGTGGGCGGGCTCTATAGTGTCTACAGCATGTGGAGTCCTTTAAATACAGTTAAAAGGTACAGTAGGCATTTTTGCCAATCTGTACATTCTAAGTACTTCAGCTCTTGAGTTTCAAAATCTTATTACTTTTAATCTTTATTGTATTTCTTTACATTACTTTTTTGTTCCCTTTTACCTTCTCCCCCCAGCAATCACCACACAGCTGTCCTTGTCCATGATTCCCTTTTCTTTTCTGTTCAGTCCCTTCACCCCTAACCTCCACCTCCCCACTGGCTGTCATCCTGCTCTCTCTATCTGTTCATTAGATTGCACGTATGAGTGAAATCATATTAGGTTTAGATGATTAAGAACAAAAACTAGTACTGCATGTGGATTTTACACATCCCATACAAAAGAGGGCAATGGGATGCCCCGACATGCACTACTACTGCCCCTGGAGGTCCCAGGCATAATAGTCCCTATAGTCAATTATTAATTACATGGTACATTAAGAAATGTGGAACACTTACTTCCGGCAAGATGGAGGAATAGGTGGACGCACCGTATCTCCTCGTACAACCAAGATTAGAAAACCAATAATTTACAACAATAATTTACTATCAGAATAACACCCAGATCCGGCAGAGGATTTATCTGAATGGAAGTTGGGCAGCCAAGAAGTTGAAGTAGACGCGTTCATCCGGACTGGTAGGAGAAGACGAGCCGGGCGGGCGCGGAGCTGGGTCCACGGCGCGCGGAGGTCGGGGAAGGTTTGGCGCAAAATTGGCGCAAAAGCCATCCGGGGGCTCAAGAAGGCAGCGGTGATCCCTGAGTACGAAAGCTGCGGCTGGCAGACCCAGAGGGGTAGCGATTGTGGACCAGGGCAGAACTTGCGGCCCAGAAGCCCAGAAAAGGGTCTGAGTCCAGGGGAACGGAACTACCGCCATTGTTTTCTCCCGCCCCCGCTCCCGCTCCCGCCCCGCCCCCCACATATAACGTCACAATCTAGCGACCGGGGTGCTCAGCCCCGGTGAGCACCTAAGGCTCCGCCCCCCACCGTAACAAGAGCAACCAGACCGGAAAATAAAAGGAGAGACAGGGGGAAAAAAAAATATGTTTTCAACAGAGCAGATCAGTCCCCCAGGACTCATCCTTTTGAGCGACCAAGAATTAGCCAGTCTATCAGATGCACAGTTCAAAACACTGGTGATCAGAAAGCTCACGGAACTGGTTGATTTTGGACGAAATTTAGATGAAAGAATGCAGATTACCATAAAACAGATGCAGGAAGATACGCGGAGGAGAGCCAATAGTGAAAGGAAGGAATATGAGTCTCAAAACAATACAGTGGACCAGAAGGAAGATACAATCAAACAAGCAGGAAAGCACGATGAAATAAGAATTCAAAAAATTGAGGAAAAGATTAAGAGCATCCAAGACACCTTTAAATGTTCCAATATCCGAATTATAGGGGTACCAGAATCGGAAGGGGAAAAGCAACAGATTGAGCACGTATTTGAACAAATAATAAAGGAGAACTTCCCCAATCTGGCAAAGGGAACAGTCTTCCAAGAAATCCAAGAAGCTCAGAGAGCCCCAAAGAAGTTGGACCCAAGAAGAAACACACCAAGGCACATCATAATTACATTAGCCAAGGTCAAAACGAAGGAGAGAATCCTAGAAGCAGCAAGAGATAAGGGGACAGTCACCTACAAAGGAGTTCCCATCAGACTGTCAGCTGATTTCTCCAAAGAGACCTTACAGGCAAGAAGGGGCTGGAAAGAAATATTCCAAGTCATGAAAGACAAGGACCTACATCCCAGATTGCTCTATCCAGCAAAGCTCTCATTTAGAATGGAAGGGCAGATAAAGTGCTTCTCAGATAAGGTCAAGCTAAAGGAGTTCATCATCACCAAGCCCTTATTTTATGAAATGCTAAAGGGACTTATCTAAGAAAAGAAGATAAAGAAAAGACATGTATAGTAAAAGGACAGCAAACTCACAATTATTAACAACCACACCTAAAGCAAAACCAAAAGAAACTAAGTAAACAATTAGAACAGGAACAGAACCACAGAAATGGAGGGCACATGGAGGGTTAGCAGCAGGGGGGTGGGAGGAGGAGAGAGGGGGAAAAGGTATAGAGAATAAGTAGCATAGAATGTAGGTTGAAAATAGATAGGGGGAGGGCAAGAATAGTACGGGATGTGGAAACTAAAGAACTCATAAATATGACACATGGACATGAACTAAAGGGGGAAATGTGGGTGGGAGGGGGTACAGGGTGGAGGGGAGAAAAGGGGGGAAATGGGACAACTGTAATAGCATAATCAATAAAATATATTAAAAAAAAAAGAAAAAAAAGAAATGTGGAACACTTAAAAGTAGTAGCAAAAATGCCATGGTAAATGTCATAAAAATAAATAATAGTGCATGCTTGTAAAACTAGTATTAGTTTATAAACCTTTCTAATACATCATCACATTTTATCCTAAGAGCAACCCTGGATGGTGAACAGAGGTAAACCATTATCTTACAGAAGGGAAACTAGAACAATAAGAGTAGCTCTTACAAATATGTAGATCTTATCCATACTTTAAAAAAAATTGCAGTTTCTGCCCTGGGTGGTGTAGCTCAGTGGATTGAGCGCGGGCTGCGAACCAAAGCATCACAGGTTCGATTTCCAGTCAGGGTACATGCATGGGTTGCAGGCCATGACCCCCAGCAACCGCACATTGATGTTTCTCTTTCTCCCTCCCTTCCCTCTCTAAAAAATAAATAAATAAAATCTAAAAAAAAAGACTTTTTCCCACTGCTCAGACCAGTTTTTTAGCTCATAGGTTTTGATGCCTTTTAGTGCTTCTGTTGTTCTTTGTTTCACCTTTTCCACATGGGTAAAATGTTTCCTTTGAAGAATATTTTTCATTCAGGGAAACAAAAAGAAGTCACTCAGGTTGAGACTGGGTGAATAGGGAGGGTGGGACACAGGGGTCATGCCATTTTTGGTCAAAAATGGCTGAACACTCAGCGTGGTGTGAGCAGGAATGCTTGTAGTCACCCAACGCAAAATAGGCAAACACATTGAAAAGGTCTTCAAAAAAATTCGCTGAAGCCAAATGCAGCCTCTCACAACAATGCCAGCTACAGATGAGTTCCTAGAACACTCACGTAGTGTGGGAAGTCCATACCACAAGGGGTTCTGCCTTCCAGTTGATAATTCTGTTTTTGGGGGGTCCCCTCTCATACATGCTTATATATGTGTATGTGCACATATGTGTAAAATAGAAAAAATAGAATATGAACATAAGCGAGATGATAATGTCAGTAATATGCTCACAAAAGTGTTATAGATTTGACATTAAGTGAATGCTTGAAATGGAAAATAAGTTAGTAATCGTGAATATGTTTCACAATTATTACTAAAACTATCATGTAAGAAACCATTCATAAGAAAAATTTATTTTCAAGAGGACCCTAATTTATATTAAGCTTTTTATTTCTTAGTACTAACTTTTGATTAGGTTATGCTACCATTTTTATTGTATTATAGTGAGGAACTGAGAGCCAGCTCCTCAAGTTTTCCAGGAAAGTGTGTGTGAATAGCCATTTACATGATAAAGCATTTTGTTGCAGGTACCTGAAGTTTAAACATTCTGACATCTGTGCCACAAAATCTAAAAAGATTCACATTATATTATTTCAACTAAGAGACTAGAATAATTCTCAGTTGCTAATGTGGCTTCTCAGAATTTAAAATCCTGACTTAAATTTTATGCATTTAAACTAAAATTTAAAGACTAAGCACAAAATACAGAGAGATGGACAATAGATATGAGAAACAACATTTGCATAAAGTATTATTGTTATTAATGCCCATTAAAACATGTGTGATCCTTCAAGGAAACGAGTAAGTGCTATGTAAATGTTAACAAAGGTCATGGCTATGCTGACTCATGGAGCTTTCATGTTTTTAGGGTGGTATATTGCTTCAGATGAAAAATTCTCTGACCCAAATAAGTCCAATTTTGTCCCTGTTGGTTAGAGCAATTAAGGATGTATGCTTATTTAAATATTGCACTTTTCTTAACCTTTTCTAGGATATTGGCCACAGACCTGCAGTTTACCCTGGGATGTATGTTAGCGTGAGCTTTCTGATAGAGCAAATGCAGTCAACAGCCACAGTTCAGTGCACATATCCAGATCTCAGACTGGAAGAAATGTACTTCATCTTACATGAACACATTTCAAAAACAGGACAATTACAGATTTCCACAATAGAAAATTAATTTACAGAGTCCCAGAAATCTTATCAAAAACCCATGCACCTTTTGTAATTAGGTAAGCACACATTACTCTGTACACATTTGTCCTGAGATGATTTTTTTCCCCTTAATTTGTATTCTTGTGACACATCAGGTTGCTAAAGATACTGGTGTAGACTTCTCTAGCCCTCTCCCTCCATGCTAAGGTGATGCTATGGCATTAATACAATAGGTCCATCGTTTGGTGGGCATCATGCCTTTTAAAAAAAATTCCCACACTCTGATGACTGTCGATGGTGGTGCCAGTGAACCGTTATGCAAAGCCCCCCAAACACTTGGTAAACTGGAATCTCTGCGCACAATAGTAAAGTTCAGTGCTGGAAAGAGATAGTGTACTGAATACACAATGCCCAGCTTTGTCTGATCGGGGCTTCTGTTAAGGAGAAGGCTACTTAATCTCCCCATTTGCCCTGGGGATTCTAACAGTTTTAATGTGTCCTTTTTGAAAGTCTGTGAACTGTAGAATATATGCTGGTAACAACTTTCTTTGGGGCTTTCCTTGGAAAAGCCCAAAGCTGCCAACACAAGAAAGCTGACACAGTGGTGCTAACAAACACAAAGGAGACCTTTCGCTGTTTGTGCAAACCTCCTGGCTAAAGTTTCATGTCATGCCTTGAAGAAGGATCTGATTCTTTGGCTCATTTCATAGGAATCTAGCTTTTGTGACAGTGTGGAAAGGACAGTTTCTTCATGGCCTTAGGAAAGAATGGGAAAATTAGATGTAACGTTAAGAAAATGTGTGATACATAAATAAGATAAAGAATAAAATATATAAAAATATTAACAACAATGGCATTTAATACTACATTAACAACTGTGTATGTGTATCATTTGCGCAAGTTAAGGCCCATTTTAAGACCTATTCATATTTTCTTAAGTGGAAAGTGTTGGTGAAATAAGAATTTTATTTTTCTATTATTATTCAACTCTATGTGTATACAGATTAACATTCAGTAGAAAACTAATTCCAATGTGACTTTTTAAAATTCAAAGGTAATCATTTTGCAATAGATAAATGTATCAAATCAACACTAAACTTTATAATGCTATATGCCAATTATATCTGAAATCTGAGAAAATAATTCAAAGGTATTTAAGTAACTATATTTAAATTATTACCTCTCCTTTTTTATAATGATTTATCTCATTCCAGAATACCCCTAAGACATTAAAAAAAAACTCTACATCTAGGGTACTTAATTGTTCTAACCATTCAAACAACATTTCTATTTGGAACTTGACTAAATTTAAATGAGCCAGTCTACCAATACACTGGAATTTTGCCAGATAAGTCACATACTGTCTGTGGGAGATCTTTTTCGACTTATATGTTTATAATACTCATTAAAGTTTATGCAAATTATATGTTCAAATATGTGCAAAGTGGAAACCTAAAGAGTAAAGAAGTGAAGCTGTGTTTTTATAGTTATGGCACCTAATGAATTTTGTAATATTGGATGAATTATAAGTTCATTATATATGATAATCACCAAATTGATGAAGATGAGCTTTCTTAAAATGAAGAGAGCAAATTATTGTACAGTTTTGGATTAATGAAATGGGATGAAACACATGAAGAAATGTCCGTGGGGAATACAAGAAAAGGGTCCTGAGCCTCGTAGTATTGTTCTAAATCCCCAGCCCCAGCTCATCCAGGGTAGAAATTCCTGGTGTCTTCTTGTCTAGCCCAAAGGATGTTACTCTCAGATCCCTCCTCAACACTGTCTCACCTCCATCCCTCTCTGCCACAGCAGACCGTTTTGTGTGGTCTGGAGAGAGGTGCACTGACCCTATTTTAGCTCTCTGGGAATGAAATCTCCCTTATCTCATGTAGCGTATTATTCTACTGTCATACAGTAGACTTCTAATGAGGCTTTCAGAAATGTTTTGTATACAAATTGGGGAAATGCCTCTAGCTTACTTTGGTTTACAAAAAAGTGTTTATCTGTAATAGTGACTGGGAAAGAATTTGAAATGGACATGTAAAAAATAAAAGAGTTTAAGATATTTGGTGCTTAGGCAAAAAGCAGAATTGTCACAAGGTAAAGGATATGTTGTGATGTTTTTAATTGTGGTGGTTTGTGAAAATATTGCAAGTAATTTGTTGTACAATATCTGTATCTGTATTTATCATTTGATCAATGGTGGCTTCTACATTTATATATCTACAGACTTGCAGTTTTTTTCTATTTAGAAGACTTGCAAAGAAATGTTTAGGAAGCAGTTTATATATAAAAGGATAACAATCTGGAACCAAATAAAAATAAACATTTAATCACATTGTTTAGCACCAGCCAATTTCATTCTTCACGATCATTGTATCTCCTCTGTGAGGTAAGTATCCTATTTCATTCTTAACTAAAAAAATTTCTCATTGGGAAATGTTAGGAACTGCAGCCCAATCCAACTTAACCTCCATGTTCTAATTTATTCTACACAGGTCAGTGAGTGGAAAAGCTACTGTAAGTGAAAAGAAAAGAGTTTAACTGTGCAAGTGAAATATCTTGTAATTATCAGATATTAATTCTAGGAGAAAGGAAAATTCTCTCAAGATTTTTATCTGGAGTGACAGGTATCTTTGGGGAGAATCTACCAAATGAAGATTTTCATGAAGGGAATTTCCATTTGTGTCCATAGCCAAACACTGGGGATTGGTTTTATGTTTCAGAAGAGCAATCTGCTGCCATAACCATTCCTCACCTTATTTTAATCTCCACATTAGCATAGAGAGGTCCAGTGTTTTTCACCTCGGAAGCCCGAGCTTTAAAACACGATTAATTTAATTGCCTTAGCTGACTCCAGAAGTAAAACCTAGGAACTCTAACATTTCTGGATTACTATAAGGTGGCCTAGTTCATTGTCTGAAAGCAAAGACAGTTGCTGGATTTGCATTCTGACTTTACCATGCATTAGTTCGATGACCATGGGCAAGTCATTTAATCTTTGTTTCACTTTCCTCATCTGTAAAATGAGAAAAATAAATTTGGTTATCATGAATGTTTACATTAGCTCACATTTAGTGAGTGCTTTCTATGTGCCAGAAATTTTTATAAATTCTTTTTCTATATATTCTTACAACAAATTTATGAAAGAGACTCAATCATAGTTTAGTTATATTACAAAATTTTCCCAAAGTTATACAATTATTTTATTGTGGAGCTGAGGTTTGATCCCAGGAATTTGGACTCTAGATTCCATACCCTTAATGACTAAATCAGACTCTACATAAGACAACGTGTGTCAAGGTCCCAGGACTGCATCTGGTATATAACAGAACTAACCAGTCAGTTACTGAGATTCTGACTAGAAAGGTATGAAACCTGCAGTCCTGCTGAAGTGAGAGAGGGAGCAGACAGGTTTCTTATTTTCTCATAAAAGAAGCAGTCAATATTGGACACTATAAAATTAGAAATTAATTTAAATTTAATTAAAATTATGCCTTTAATATAATAAATACTAATTTATTTCCAGCCAATGTCAGTAGAACTATTTATAATCTTTACTTAGAAATATCTTTTTCCAGTTATACTTTTTTTGCATGGACACAGGAGACACTGTTTTAGAAATATACCCCAGTTTTTCCAAGAGTATAGTATTAATAAAAGCATAAAGACTAGTAATTTAATAAAACCTCCCAAATTCAACAACCTACTAGTTGTATATTTAATCAAAATGAACACTTAAATTATTGATATAATGTAATTCAAACACTTAAAATTAAACTCTCTTTTCTTTATTTGTCTAATTTTTGGTGAATATAAACATTTCTATTTAAGGTATTTACCCTGATACAATCTTTGTAAGGTGCCTTAATCCACAAAAAATTTAGAAACACTAATAAGCATAATTGGAACATGATCAGTCATTCTAATTTAATTTATGTTGTTTGGGCAGAGTTAAATTTTAGCCTCATGTGGCTTTATGAAAGAGACTAGATCTAAGATTCATTTTAAAGGACTCATGGGAAAATTTTGGCAGTATGAAAATGAAAACTTATCTTCTTCTGGCAAGATTTTACAAGTTGCATCAAAGTTAGAGGACAGAGGAGAGTTCTCCCTGCAACGTGGCTGTAATACATGAGGGGGCGATGAATTTTGAGAATTCTGTGAGAGACTAGAGACTTTGTGCAAATAGCACAAAACTACTGAATAGCACATTTTTCTTCATTCAAAGGATGATATGAATCATTTTTAGTGATGAATAAGTAGCAAAATATAACAACTGAAAGAAGACAAGAGAAAGGGTGTTCAACCAAATGCTAAGAAAGTATATATAAAGATAAAAATTCATACCAGTGTAGTTCAGTAGTAGTAAATAATTTTGTTACTATAAAAATCGGCAAATTGATTAATTAATGGTGAATGTATTGTATCATCTCTATAAACCAAGGAGATGTCTATATTTTAGCTAATGTGATGAAAAACAAAACTTTCATAACATATGTATTATTTAATATACTCATTATACAAACAAGTGGTAAGATCATATTATCACCCAGCTAACATTATTAGGCAATACAATACCTCTGTAGCTCTTTTAGTAGCTCACAATTAGGTAATGAACAAATGGATTTGCTCCCTCCTGACTTATGTGAAATTATATCCCGGTCCAAAAGACAATGATTTTTACACCCAGGGAAGTCCTTCAAAGCTATCTAGTACCAAAGAATCAAAGGTAGTAATACTAAAGTGCACAACCAGATTGGGTGGTAACCACCGGGCACTTTTGCAGGGTAAAATTTTTTTTCAACTCAAAGTCCTCTTAGTAGTTTCTTTCACTGCATGCCACTAAGAAAAATAAACTCCCCCAGAAAGCATTAAATTGCCTAAAAGAAAGTTAATTTGTCTCTGGATTCTAGTAGTGAAATTTAATGGCACTATTTCCTGAATTTTTCAAATAGTCTGTGATGTGTCTGTTAAGATTTTTAAATAGGGCTCTTGTTGTCTCTTCTCAGGCTAATAGGAGTTCCTATTGCAAGGTTAAATGATTCTCAAAACACTACACACACACACACACACACACACACACACTACACAGATAGAAAGAGTAGGAAAAAATATTATTAAGCCAATTTTTAGGTGAAAGGCAAGAACCCAAATAGACTGATAAGAGACAAACACTAAGTTTAATAATATATCAGTGATTATGGTTTACTCTTTCAACATAATGGATAAAGTTGAAATGTGTTAAAGTGGACTTGTCAAGTTGGAGTTTTATAGTAGCTCTATTCAGAGTATTAGCCTTTTTAATAATTATTTATAAAATGTAGAAAGACATATAAAGATATAAAACTGTATATTTAGAAACTCATGTTTTCTTTTAAAAGTTTAACATTTACATCATGAATGTGCACTTACATTAGCATCAACTGATTGCTATTAGAGTGCATATTTTACATTTCTGCTATAGTGTAAAAAAATAGGTTAAGCTGATCTCCCACAAAAAACTTGACAATTTTTCCGGATATATTACATTATCTATAAGAAAATAGCTTCACCTCAGTGGATTGAGCGCGGGCTGGGAACCAAAGTGTCCCAGGTTCGATTCCCAGCCATGGTACATTCCTGGGTTGCAGGCCATAACCCCCAGCAACCGCACATTGATGTTTCTCTCTCTCTCTCTCTCTCTCTCTCTCAAAATAAATAAATAAAATATTAAAAAAAAAAGAAAAAAAAAGAAAATAGCTTCACAAAAGAGGCTGCTAATGGAAATAACTGCTCCTTACACAGCTTTCTATGCAAGCTACAGAGTTTCCACTAGAGGGCGATCAATAGGAAATGCAATGACATTTTCTCATACGCCAGTAAAAAATAAGAGGTAGAAACCTTATTTCCATTTCCATGGAGTAAGGCTTTCCCCCTTACTTACTAATATATGTCTTTAAGCAGAACAAAGTTATCTTTTAGTTGTATATTCATGTATATCAAAACATATTTAAGAATGGGTTCTTCATTGAGCAGCCATTAACAGTGTTTTTTAAATCACAAACAGTAAAGAGTGTCTTCCATGAGATCTGTTCTTTCTCTCTACTTTTCATAGAAACACTTTGGGAACTAGTGTTCATACATATTCCCTATAGATTTTTTGAGGACTTTAAAAGTAAATAACTCGCTAAAATTATCAAACATTTGATTACCTTTAATAATCTCTGGAGCTGCTAATAACATTATTAGGTGTTTAAAAATCATATTTAATTATTATGTATTAATTTTCATTGTGTAGTTAATCATTTTTAGGACAGAGGAGTTGATTTATATTAAAGCATAGATGAAATTTCAAACATTTGTCTATGTCAGAGATCAGCCAGAGAAACAATTCTTTTTATAAAAACTGAAAAATGAATAACTGGTTTAAAACAAAAACAGTAGAAAGACTTTCTTTAATTTTAAGCATAAGACTTTCATTTTACAAATTATAATATTTTCATACAAATCTAAAATCCATTGAATTAATATAAATACTACTGTTTCTAAGTTGGTTCCTTTTGGTTCTTTTAAAATTATTAAACATGTTTAATTATATAGAGGTATGTTTCCAAACCTTTAATGATGCAATTATTAAAATATAATTACCCTAACCAGTTCTTTCTCTCAAAATAAGTGGCATTAATTACTTCAGCATGCTCATCTTCTTTCCCTCCCTCTCTCCCTTCTTTCTTTTCTATGTTCCTTTCTTCTTCCTCCCCCCTTCCTGCCCTCCTTTCTTTCCTTTCTTTGACTCTTTTCTGTAATTATCAAGTGAAAATGTATGCTAAAATAAGCTGTGGATTTTTCAAATGTGAATGACAAATAAAAAAATAGGTGTAAATTAAGGGAAACTTTTAGAGGAAACTGTACCTCATGTTAAAGAGAAAAAAGTGTAATACAGATAGTTCGAGTAACCCAACTCATGTTAACCCACTCCAAAGAGTATCGATAACTGTGTTTGTCAACTGTTGAAATACTGCTGAAACACTTCTTTTTAAAGACTTGTTAATTAAATGGGTATTTCTGTGATTTCTTAGTACCCAGTATATCTCCATTTGCATATGTTTAAAACTTATTTACTGTGACTGTTTGTGGGAGTTCAGTGATTCTGGAGAGGAAAAAGGTTCTATCTGTCGCCTTCTGTCATGGCAAACAATAGCATTACAATACTAAACTCTACCAGTGTTCACAACTGTTGTGTTCAATTTCACACTAAATTTGGTTTCTTTCTCATGGGGCAAGACTTTAATTCTCCTGGTTATTTGATATGGGCAAGCATTCTGTTGTTATAATATCTGCTAGGTGATCCCTGTATAACAGAACGATTTTTAAATTGATTTAGAATTATTCATTGTTAATATCCACTATCTTTTTAAATTGTGTGGGATTGATTTTTCTCCTAAAAATTATGCTGAGTTTGAGCTACTGTCTAAGAACCTCACTGGATTGTAAATTTGGTCAGAGAAAATATCAGAAGGTAGAATAACTTAGAGTTTTTAATCTAATAAGCCATGTGGAAATTAAATTGCAGTTTTCGGAGTTCACATTTTTCAAAATATACAAATTTTTACAGATGTCATAAAAATAGTATGAGTTTAAATTGTTTATCTTGGATTATTATAATTACTTTTTGAACAAACACAGTGAACACATTATAAAGAAAGTCACAGGACAGGAAAGGCACATGCCTTTAAACTCCAGTTAACTTGATTTACTTAACAATGGAAGGTCTTTCTTTTGTCATCAGCAGAACCCTCAATATTCTGAACAAGGTTAGTAATGTTTAGTGGATGGAAATTTTATCTTCATTCCTTTGTGGAGAAAGATTGTTTGGCTTGTTATTAAAAATAAACAATTGTTAATAAAAACTAATCACATTGTAAGCTTCTCATTTTTAGGGATGCTTGTGCTGAAAAAACTCATATCTCGACTCTGATTAATGTATGTTCGTGTGTGTGTGTTTGCAAAGACATATTCTACTCAATAAACTTAAGGCGAACAAAAGTGAGAAGTCAAGTGAGTAGCAAGAATATCTTAAAAAATTAGAGGTAAAGATTTAATGTATAATTGGACACGAATATTTATTTTCCAAAATGAAGTTGTAGTAAAATACTTATTATTTACTTTGTAGTTGATTTTTAATGTTTAGTTTCTTTTATGTAAGGCAAACTATTAATATTCAGTTAGCAAAAGAGAATGTACAGGGTGGAACAAAAATAGGTTTATAGTTGTGAGTACATGAACCAGAGTTTATTCTTGTGTTATTATTTGTCTTATTTTCCATGTGAACAACTGTAAACCTACTTTTGCTCCACCCTGTATATCCTGATAATAAAATTCAAAGCTCATCTATATTTGCCTTAACATTTTCCCACAAATTGTTATTTAAAAAACATTCCCATTGCTTAGTCATATAGAAAATATGACTAAGAGAAAATAGAGAAAAGTATACAACATAAAGTTATTACTGAAAACTCTTAAACCCAATGATCACTACATTATCTTTTATCTCTCTAGAAAATGATACTTTCCATGTCAATGAATAAAAATATACACCATCCTGACTAATCTATATACTGATATGTCATTATTTATTCAGTTGTATCCTCACATGTGGAAACTCAGTTTGCAGCTTCTTACTATTATAAACAGCACTTCAATGAAATACTGTTTTTTTAAGAAACTTTTAAAGAAATTCTAGAAATCAAATTTGTTGAATTAAAGGGAGCCAACATTTAAAACCCTGGTAATCATTACCAGTCTATTCATTTACAAAATGTCTCTAAATTATATTCTCACTAATAGCCACCACATAGTTAACAAGATTCATGCTTGAAATCATCATAGTATTTGTCAATCTAGAAAGTAAATGTATTCATTACTCTTTTTATTTATATTTCTTTGGTTGGAAATGAAGATGAATATATTAGCATGTGATTATCAGATAATGTTATTTCTTCTTTTGTGAATTTTCTATTTTAATCTTCAGCCAACTTTTCTATTGGCATTGTATATCCTTTTACTAATCAATTTATAAGAATTCTGTGCATATTAGAATTTTTTTTGCTAGAAATCTTGCAGTTATCCCTTTTCAACACATTTTTGATAATTCAAGGGAATTAATGTTTTTCTTTGTTGTTTTTGGTTGACATATCACAATTAGGAAGATATACGTATATATCTTAATATTTTAAAAAAGAGATTACCTTATGTATTCTTCCACTACTTACATTGTTATAGATATTGACTTATTATGTGTGTGTGTGTGTGTGTGTGTGTGTAAGGAATAAGATTATTGTATGGATTAGAAGTTAAAAAATATAGGCTTTGGATTTTCACATACCTTAGTTCAAATCTTGGTTATGCCACTGTTATGTCTGTGATTTCGAGCTTAAACTCTCTGTTCCTCTATTTTTCTAACTATAAAATAGAGCTGATGATTATAATATTTAGTTCATAGGATTGTTGAAAAGGCTGAATTAAGTATAGTGATGGACCCATTGTAAGTTCTCAGTAGAAGCATCCAGTTATTATTAGTAGTGTTCCTAGCCAGGAATCTAATGGAAAGGCTTTTTCTCATTGATTCATAATGTTCACTTTAACATATACAAAAGTGTGACTTATAATTTATTTTATTTCTGGTTTCCTACTGGTTTTATCTTTCTATCTATTATAAGAATAGTACATGGTTTTAATAATTATAATTTTGTGTTAAGTTTAGATTTCTGAAAGATCAAGCCACTAAATATAAGTTTACTAAGTGATTCCTATGTACCAGCCAGTACTCAAGGTATGGAAAGTAGGCAAGTAAACAGAACAGACAATAGTTCCTACCTTTATGAGTTCAATAGGGGAGAAAAAAAACCAAAGTAAAAAATTGTATAGTGTTATACAGTGATAAAGAATATAAAAAATAAATTAAGAAATTAGTTTAATTATCTCTCACTTATAAGATGGCATTTTACCCAACTGGTGTAGCTCAGTGGATTGAGTGTGGGCTTATGAACCAAAAGGTTGCTGGTTTGAGTCCCAGTAAGGGCACATACCATACCTGGGTTGTGAACCAGGTCCCCAGTTGAGGGCACGTGAGAGGCAACCACACATTGATGTTTCTCTCTCTTCCTCCCTTCCCCTCTTTCTAAAAATAAATAAAATATTTAAAAAAGAAGAAGATAGCATTTCAGCCAAGTCCTGACAAACTTGGAGAAACAAACCATGTGAGTTTGTAGGAAGAGAATTTTGAGTAAAGGGACCTCTGGGTGCTGAGACTCTCAGGTGGGAGTGTTTCCAGAGTGTTTGAGATGCAAGGATGGTACAATATTCACAAATCAATAAATGTAATACATCACATAAACAAAAGCAAAGGCAAAAATCACATGATCATATCAATAGATGTGGAAAAAGCATTTGATAAGGTACAGCACCCATTTATGATAAAAACACTCAGTAAAGTGGGAGTAGGGGGAGCATACCTCAATATAATAAAGGCCACATATGAGCAACCTACAGCTAACATCATACACAATGGACAAAAACTAAAATCTTTTCCCCTAAGATCAGAGACAAGACAAGGGTGTCAGCTTTCACCACTTCTATTCAACATGCTATTGGAAGTTCTAGTCACAGCAATCAGACAAGAAGAAATAAAAGGCATACAAGTTGGAAAGGAGGAAATAAAACTGTCATTGTTTGCAGATGACATGATAGTGTACATAAAAAACCCTATAAGTCCACCAAAACCCTACATGACTTAAGTGAATTTGGCAAAACAACGGGATATAAAGTAAATAGTCAGAAATTGAAGTCAGTTTTGTACACCAACAATAAAAAATCAGAAACAGAATATAGGAAAAAAATCCCATTTAATATAGTAACAAGAAAAATAAAGTATCTAGGAAGAAACTTAACCAAGGAGGTAAAAGACTTTTACTCAGAAAACTACAGAACACTAAAGAAATAAGTTAAGGAAGACACAAATAAATGGGAGAATATATACCATGTGCATGGATTAGAAGAATTAATATCATTAGAATGTTCATACTACCCAAAGCAGTCTATAGATTCAGTGCAATCCCAATTAAAATACCAATGACATATTTCACAGATATAGAACAAATATTTCAAAAATTCATATGGAATAGGAACTACTATAAAGGACACATGGACAAAACCAAGGGGGAGGGTGGAAGCAAGGGAGGAGGTTTGGCTGGGGTGGGGGGGTTTGGCTGGGGTGGGGGGGAGCAGTGGGGAGAAAATACAAACTGTAATTGAACAACAATAAAGTAATTAAAAAATTATATGGAACCATAAATAACCCTGAATAGCCTCAGCAATTTTGAGAAAGTAGAACAAAGTAGGAAGGATCACAATTCCTGATACCAAACTGTATTACAAGGCCACTGTAATCAAAAGAGCCTAGAATTGGCATAAAAACATGCACAAAGATCAATGGAACAGAATAGAGAGCCCAGAAATAAACCCACATCTCTATTGTTAATTAATACTTTACAAATGGGACAGAAGCATAAAATGGAGTAAAGATCGCCTCTTCAACAAATGGTGTTGGGAGAACTAGAATGGTACATGGAAAAAAAAAGAAACTAAAGAAACTTGACCACCAACTTATACCATACACCAAAATAATCACAAGATGGGTAAAAGACTTAAATATAAAATATAAATATAAATGTAAAGATAAAAGCCTTAGAGGAAGACATAGGCAGGAAAACTTCAGATAACCCATGTAGCAATACTGTTGCCAACATATCTCCTGGGGCAAGGGACATAAAGGAAAGAATAAACAAATAGGGTTACATCAAATTAAAAAAGCTTTTACATGACTAGAGAAAACATTATCAAAATAAAAAGGGAACTAACTGTATGGTAAAACATATTTGTCAATGATACCTCAGACAACTGTTTGATTTCTAAAATATATAAAGAACTCATACAACTGTACCTGAACAACAATAAAAAAATGTGAAAAAAAAAAGAACTCATACAACTCAACACCAGGAAGACAAACAATCCAATTAAAAAATGGACAAAGGAGCTGAATAGACACTTTTCCAAGGAGGACACACAGAAGGCCCAGAGACATATGAAAGGATTCTCAGTATCACTAGCTGTCAGAGAGATGCAAATTAAAACCACAATGAAATACCACTTCATACTGGTCAGAATGGCCATCATAAACAAATCAACAAACAAGTGCTGACAAAGATGTGGAGATAAGGGAGCCCTACTGCACTGTTTGTTAGAATGCAGACTGGTGCAGCCACTGTGGAAAACAGCATGGAATTTCCTCCAAAAACTGAAAATGGAACTGCTTTTTGATCCAGTGACCCCACAGCTGGGATTATACCCTAAGAATCCTGAAACACCAATTCAAAAAAACCTATGCACCCCAATGTCCATAGTAGCATTATTTACAATAGCCAAGTGCTGGAAATAGCCTAAGTGCCCATTGGTAAATGAGTGGATCAAAAAACTATGGTACATTTACACAGTGGAATACTACGCAGCAGAAAGAAAGAAGGAGCTCCTACCCTTTGCAACAGCACAGATGGAACTGGAGAGCATTATGCTAAGTGAAATTAGCCAGGTGTTGAAAGGCAAATACCATATGATCTCACCTATAAGACGAGCCTAATGAACAAAACAAACAAATGAGCAAGATAGAACCAGAGACAGGGAAATAAGGAACAAACTGATAGTGACCAGAGGGGAGAGGAGAGGGAGATAACAGGGAAGAGAAGGGAATGATTCTAGTCGAGGAAAATGTATAAAGAACTTATGGACATTGACAACAGGGTGGGGATTGAGTGTGGAGGTGGTGGGGCAGGGGACAGTTATGGGGGAACAACTGGGACAACTGTAACTGAACAACCATAAAAAAATTAAAAATGGAATTGCCTTATAACCTAGAGAGTCCAATTCTGGGTATATATTTGAAGAACACCAAAACACTCATTCAAAATAATATATGTACCCATAAGTTCACTGCAGCATTATTTACAATAGCCAAGATATGGAAGCAACCTAAGCACCCATCAGTAGATGAGTGGATAAAAAAAGCAATGGTATATTTACACAAGAGTATGTAATGTGGCCATAAAAAAGACAAAATTCTTACCATTTGTGACTGCCTGAATGGACCTAGAAGGAATTATGCTTGGTGAAATAAGTAAGTCAGGTAAAGACAAATATCGTATGACTTCAATTACATGTGGAATCTAAAGAATATAATGAACAAACAAGCAAAATTAAAACAGACATAGATACAAAGAGCAAACTGGTGATTGCCAGATGGGAGGGGATTTGGGGAATTGGGTGAAAGAGGTGAAGAGACTAAAAAGCACAAATTGGTAATTACAAAATAGTCAAGACAATATAAACAGAGTGCTGGAAATATAGTCAGTAATATTGCAATAACCTGTGATGCCAGGTGGGTATTGGACATATCAAGGGGAAGACTATGTAAAATATATTCTAGTCTAACCACTGGGCTGTATACCTGAAATGGATACCACATAAAATTGAAAGCAAAAAAAATATTTTAAAAAAGATTTTATTTATTTTTAGAGAGAAGGGTAGGGAGGGAGAAAATGAGGGAGGGAAACATTGATGTGTGAGAAAAACATTAATCGACTGCCTCCTGCATGTGCCCCAACTGGAGACCTGCCCATAACCCAGGCATGTGTCCAGACTGGTAATTGAAGTGGTGACCTATTGCTTTGTGGAACAATGCTCAACCAACTGATCCATGCTTGTCAGGGCATACAAAAATTCTTGATTAAAAAAGAAATTTAAAAAATTTCTCTTAGCAATATTTTTTTCCTGAGATATCTCCTGAGCACCAGAAAGGATGACTTGCTTTTTAATGAGAAGTAAACACTTAGAAGAGCAGGTTTGTTGGGGAGAGAAACTTGAAGTGTATATGTGCTTTTAAAAACTGGAAATCTATTTCTAAGAAGTCATTCAGACATCCAAGAGGAGATAATGTGTAGGTAGTGGAATATACTGGACTATATTTAAAAGGCAGGATCTGGATATATATATATATATAAAAAATTTGGAACTGTGAGATATGCATATTATTTAAGAAACTTTGGCATTGTTTCTTTTATTATTTGAATATATAAATTTCATTTATGAAGTGATATAGCATTTTGTAAATATTTTATGCTATGAATTTTGATTCAACTTCATTTTAAACTTTTTCCTATTTTTGATTCCTTCTATTTAAAAGCTCTTAATATTAATGGTATCCCAAAATTACATAACATTTGTTTTATTTCAAGGATAGAGAAGTTGAGAAAGTTATGAAAACAATTTTTAGAAAATTAGTATTATTTGGATGTGGGAGGTAGTAACAAAGAGGCAGAAAGCAATGATCAGTGCTTATCTAGCGTAATCAGAACCCACACTGAATTACTTATTAATACTCTGTTCTAAAGTATGGAAGAATAATTTTGCCAAAATCATGATAACCAGTAATCATTATTATTTTCTTGATTCATGTTTAGGTATAAAAAACTAAGTGATTAAAGCTAATTAACTTTAAATTAAAGATGTGAAATAAAATTGAGTAAAATATTTCATGTATAAACTAAAATTTAGACTTCACAATTTATTCCCTTTTGCTGTTTTTAAAAATCATCACCTGAAGTTATGTTTATTGATTTTTAGAGAGAGAGAGGAAGGGAAAGAGAGAGAGAGAAATATTGTTGTGAGAGAGAAACACTGATTGGTTGCCTCTTGGACCCACAACTAAGGTATGTGCCCTGATTGGAACAAAACCTGCAAACTTTTGGTTTGATTCTGGTCAGGGATGATGATACAATCAACTGAACCACCTGGCCAGGGCCCTCTTTTGCTGTTTTAAATTTCAAACACACACACATGCACACACACACTTTCTAATAGGTCACATAGAATGGGAATCGAAGTAACTGAAGCTCTGTTTCTTTGCATTTACACTCCATGCACTATCAATGGTTATTCTAAATCTATGTCTAATGAGAGAATATGTGAAGCCACAGAGCTCAGAGACACAATCCTCATCCAAAGTAAGCTCAAATGATTCTGAACCTCAAGAATTTACTCTACAAAGGAATGTATGTGATTTAGTCCACATGTGACAGTGAGTGGCTGAATAACTTGACAATTCTCTGAATTAATTTCCATAAAAAAACACACTGTTTATTTAATACAGGTAATACATATGGGATGATCTGAAGATTTATTAAAAGTTGAGAGTAAGTACAACTATTTACAGCTTACACCAACAAAACACTTTTTAAAGGAATAATATTTTATCACTGACATTGTTTAGAATTGACAATACATGAAATTAAAAAAGGCTACAATTAAATCAGTTTTATCATTCTTTTAAGTTTCTCTACATACAACGTCTTCCCTTATTTCCTGCCCATAGAACATACTTCTCCTACTGTGCCCTCAGTAAGCCACTCTCAAGCATGACATTTGTATTTCTGTTTTGGGTAATTGTCTTGCTGACACCACCACCAAATAAAATACAGAATACAAAAATTGAAACAGTTCAGCCCTGGCTGGTGTAGCTCAGTGGATTGAGCGGAGGCTGCGAACCAAAGTGTTGCAGGTTCGATTCCCAGTCAGGGCATATGCCTGGGCTGTAGGCCATGACCTCCAGCAACCGCACACTGATGTCTCTCTCTCTCTCTCTCTCTCTCTCTCTCTCTCTCTCTCTCTCTCTCCCCCACCTTCCCTCTCTAAAAATAAATAAATAAAATATTTAAAAAATTGAAACAGTTCACAGAATCTACATTTTTAATAAGATCCCCACATGAAACCTATGTACAATGAAGGTTTGAGACTCTCTGGATTTAAGTGTAGAGAGAAAACAAGAAAGCAGAGGAAAAAGTATCAGAGAAACTTGAGGAGAGCTAGAAGAATCCTAGAGGAGAAAATCATACTTTCCTCTCTCGTGGAAAGTTGGCTTGACCATCTGATTGGCTTTGGCCATTAAATGTAAATAGAAGTGAGATGGGTTACTTCTGGGCAACACCTTTAAAGGCAGAATGCATCTCAATAAATTCTCTTTTTCTTCTGCCATAATGACTGACATTGCAACACAGAGAGAGAGGTTGCTCCACCAGCCTAGATTCTGAAGTCAGATGATGTAGAGAAGAACCAACCTAATATAAGTGAGGGATAAGCAACCCTGTTATAAACTACAGAGATTTGGGAATTGTTTGCTACTGCAGCATATCCCAACATTTTCTGAAATAAATGTGTTACTTTAAAAAGAATGAAGAAAAAACATCATATGCAGAATAAAGTTTAAATAAGGTAAAGAAGATGGATGAATGTCTAATGAATTTGTCAGTGAGAAGGACAATAATACCTTAGCAAGAGCTGTTTCAGTCGAGTGGTGGGAGTATAAATCAGAAAGATTAATTATCCTGCAAATCATCAGTACTCCATGGCATTCTTTGATACCCAAGCAGAAAATGTCCTCCAGGCCTTATCTTGAATTATCAAACTACATCTTTTGGTGAAAATTAAAAAATAAGGATATTGTTGAAAGCATTACTTTAAGTGCTGAAGGACAGACAATCCATTTTTATTTTTACCAACTTTATAAAAAATACTTAGCTTTAAATAGTAATGTTCCTTAAAGAAATGTTTACCTAAGAATTTATTAAACTATGAATCTGACACTGGGGAGAGAGGCAGGGGATCGATTCCAGACTTAGCAAATATAAAGAAAGGAGTACAGTCAAGTGGTTTACAAATGGATGGGGTACTGTAGACTAGTACACTTCATCTACTCATTCATTTAGTCAGCAAGTATGAAGTATCTACCATAAAAGGGTTATTCTGTGGTATTGAGGTATTCAATGAGGAATAATCATATGTACTCCCTGTACCTTCATAGGCCTCACAGCCAAATGACTTTCGTGAAAAACTGACACAAACATTCTGAAATTCAAAATGCAAAATTTCAATGTCTTTTGTTTTATAAATGTAGTGATACTTTAAAAATATATGTGTAAATATTTTGATACTCCTTTCTTCAAGAGGTTGTGCTTGATGTTGTTTCCATTAAGAATGAGCTAGACTAGTGACATACTGATTACAAATAGAATACAGAGGAAGTCATGGTATGTGACTTAAGAGACTAGGGGTTTAAAAGACATCATGACTTCCCTCTTGCTCTATGTGTCTTGGATCCCTCACTATAGAGAAAACTATTTGCCTTGTTGTGAAGATACTTGTGACTGCTTAGAAAGTTCCATGAGGCCAGGAACTGAGACCTCTAGCCAACCGCCATGTGAGTGAGTCATTTTGGAAAACAAACCTCCAGCTCCATCCTGTCAAGCTTTCAGGTGACAGAAGCCACCACTGACATGTGAAACCATGAGCCAGAACCATCCTAGGAAGTTCTCCTATATACCCAGCCCTCAGAAAGTGTGTCAGTTGGTGTTTGTTTTTGTTAAGCAGTTGAGTTTGGGGGTGATTTGTTGTAGAGCAGTGGACAGGTAATATGCTTTTTATTAATGTGATGTATACTAGGAGTTTTTCTTTTTTTTTTAAAGTAATTTTTTTAAAGATTTTATTTATTTATTTTTAGGGAGGGAGGGAAGGAAGGGGGGAGAGAGAGAGAGAGAGAGAGAGAGAGAGAGAGAGAGAGAGAGAGAGAGAGAGAAACATCAATGTGCGGTTGCTGGGGGTTATGGCCTGCAACCCAGGAATGTACTCTGGCTGGGAATCGAACCTGGGACACTTTGGTTCCCAGCCCGCACTCAGTCCACTGAGCTACGCCAGCCAGGGCAGGAGTTTTTCTTGTGCATACAGCATTATTACAAACATAATTCAATTAATTCCCTAGGCTTTCAAAGATTTTCACATAACATATAAACATTCTTTTTGGCTTTGCATGCTTTCCAAAGTAAAGACGCTTTTTAAAAGAATTTGCACTTTAATTAAACTCTAAAATAAAGAATTTAACTATTTATTTAAGCCAACAAAGTGGCTTCAAAACTTATTCTAAGTGCTTCAAATAATATTTTTTTAGGGAAAGCCATCCCACTTTAACTGAGTAATGCTATTTTAGTAAAATGATATATTTTTTGTTTTTAGAATCTTGTTGATTGAAAAAATATAATTAAAACATTGGCAGCATAATAGAAAATGTATGTAATTTCTGCTTTCAGGAAGAAATTAGCTGGAGATGTAGGTCTAACACCGATTATGTGCATTTACAATTACACTCACTTAGTATGTCCGTAGTGGGAATAACTTGGTCTTAGAACCAGAAAAAGCTGGATTTGAATCTAGATAACCTGTCATGTTTTGTGTATCAGGCAAGGTGTTAGATCCCTTCCCTTTTATACTTATCTCCTTTAAGTTTTCACACAAGCCTGGAAAAATTACATGGACCACATATAAATATCTGCCCTACTCATATCCTAAGAGTGACTTTACTAAAAACCCTGAAGAGATGTCTATCGATGACTTGAGAAGGTTGTAGCTACTGCAACAGCAGGCACCTGGCTATGCACATTTTCCTAGGATGTGGAGAGTTGATTAAGTTCACCTAATTTTCAAAAAAGGTTACATATCAACTCACAGAAAGGACCTTCCCAGGTATGTAAGTGCTGTTTGTAACATCCTAAGATTTTATGAAGATGTGTAATGATTGGCCCTTCTTTTTAGATGAGCAGAGGAAAGACAAGCAAAGGGTGAGCAGAGAGATTCTTGGGTCCTTAGGGAAAATATTCTCTCTCTCCAATGTATTATATTAAAGAGATAATGTACATATTTGTATATAAATATTTATAACATATTGGAGAGAAATATATATACAAATATATGGTTTCATTTAATGGAGGTTTTAATGGTTAAAAATAATTTCAAAACCATCATCTATATTACATGGCTGTGTAGGATTCTCTGTAGAATTTGCCTTAAAGTGATGAAGTGGGTATTGGTTTTAAAAAGTGCTATGCATGTAGACTTTTATGATTAGACCCTTACCTCCAAAATAAGATCAGTTGTCATAGCCTGTGGAAGGCTTTTAACATGCCCTGGGAAAACAGCTGTTAAGTATGACCTTGGCTTTGAAAAAAAGCAAAACAAAAATAATTCACTGAATTGAAAAGGATTCCCTGAAACGGCAAAATACACTGAAGTAGTCTTAACGCTGGTCTTTTGCTCATGCTTTATTGAATGTCTAAGTGATCACAATCACAACATTCTGATTTCTGACATCTCCCTGGAAATATTCTTAGTATGTTCTGTGTGAATAAACTTAAATGACCACATGCAGCCTCGTGAGTGGATTGGAATCGAGTCCTTTTCAGACCCTTACTCAGTAGGTCTCTGAGCTGGTTGTTACCAATGTGTACCTGTTTCCACTGCCATCTCAAGCTTGGTTTGTAATTTTCAGTGGAAAAGAAGAGACGGTCTTTGAAGACACTATATCATCCAGTGCTTCAATCTACAACTTCTTACCAGTGATCACAATCCAGGCAATCTTAAGGCTTTGGGGAATGGTAAACACTGGCTCTCCTTAAAAGAGTGTTGGACAGCCTTATTAAAAAGATTTTATTCAGATGATCTGGAAAACATCAAGGGCCAGAATGAGAGGAAACACCTTCTGCAGAAAAAAAAGATGAGGTGTGTTTGACATTGTAGCAAAGGACTTAGCTAGGAAGAACAATTAATTGCAAGAATGGAAGAAGGCATGGGGTTCATATTGCTCTGTTCCCTTATCTCTTTTCAAAATACAACTTAGATATAGACATATTTCATTTGATTTCCAAAAATGAAGGTCAATTTCCCATTATTAGCTTTTGAAAATTGACCTTAATGAATCTTACCCTAAAAAAGCTGAAATAGGGATATAATAGGCAATAATAAGAAAATAAACACAACCAACAATAAAAGGATGGTATAAGATAGAAATATGTTGTTAGAGTTTACATAAGGGAAGACTTACAAACATGTATACAGTCTTATAAGGATTTTTAAAAGTGAAGCAAACTTCAAGTAGGTAATTTCTACATTATTTATCTTTAGAGAGAAACATCATTTATACATTTGAGTAGAAAATTTGAATTCTTTATGGTTTTACAGTTTTAAAAACTATTCCTGATTCATAAAATGAAACTAGAGTACTAGTTTTCTCACTGAGAAGTAAAATCATGCCTGTTTCAAGTAATGTAACTCATGTGTTCATTAAAAACAAAATAAGAAAATGCTGAACAAATAGCTTTGAAATAATTGTGTGACATATGGTGCTTTGTTTGTGGAAAACTAGGCTATTTCCACTTGTAATTTTAGCTTTGTATAATTAAATTGACTGTCAAGTCAGTTTAAAACTACTGCCTAGAGATAAAAGACCAGCATGTTAATCCACTAAGGTATATATTATATACAAATTAAGAAATCAATGATGTTTCAGCATTTTGTAAAAAAGCATTGCCTGAAACCGGTGATAAAAAGCACTATTAAACAAGAATGCACCTTTATATCTACTCCTAATTCATATTTAGGCATTTTCTTTCTCATAGCATTCTATATCCTTAATAGTCTATTGTGTTGTTATATAACCAGCAGTTTTAGGAAGATAAATTACCAAAATTCAGATTTCTCTTGACTCAGATCAATTAGTGCAATAATAGATAGTTCTAATCTACTTGAGACTATCATAATAAAATATTTTTGCTGATTTCATACAGGAATTCCTAATAAAGCATGATAAATTAACTTGTGCACTATCCAGAGAACAGAGGCCAGTTGTCTTCCCCTCAGTATACTTGAAGAGTTAGAACTATAGAGAGGTGAGGACAATAGTTAGAAAAAAAATGGTTAGAAGCCTGAGAACTAAAAAGAATGGCTCTTCATTCTCATATTCTTTTGTGACAACACAGATGAGATTTATGGGCTGAGGAATGACCCATATGTCAGCTCACTTTCTAATCTTATAGGCTCCTACAATTGTGGACAGAGCAATATGTAAATTCCTTACTTCTTGCTGTCCTTCTGTTGAGCTGGGGTTCTTGATGTGGCTTTATTAGAGATAGAAATCCCTGAATAGAATTTTAATAACCAAACAGCACTATTATATTCTAAGAAAAATTTTATGAGCAATACTTCCAACACTGGGTTCTCATTGCCATTGTCTCATTGTGACCATACTGATGACATGATATATTAGGCATGCTGAAAAAGAACCATGATATTGACATATGGGAGGAATATTCTCATGGGCTGTCTGTCTCAGTGTAGATTATTTACCCTTAAAGCAAAACACACATGGTCCAGGGCTATGCCTGTTAAGCGTTTACTGAATCTAGATGACAAAGGTTACACCCAGTGGGAATAAATTTCTAAACTATGTAGCATGACTATATATAAGAAACAGATGAGATATTTTATGTAGCCTTAGAACAGACTACACAGTGTTCCATATAGTTGTGAATATACATATAGTGAACCAGAAAAATAGTATGTTTGAAAGAATAACTTTCCTTTCAGAAGGCCAAGAAGAGTCCTTTGGATTCCTTTTTAGTTAACAAATGATTCTTTTTCACATTTATTTCTCTTCATTTTATATTTTTTCCACATAGTCACTGTCCAAAATGGCAACCACAGATGGACAAAGATACAGCAAAAGGTCTGGTCTCAAAATGTTCTGCCTCCATGAAAGCTCCCTAGTAATCACTGTGAAATACCCCCATGATAAAGAACACAAAATATATCACATTTTCTCTATGTTGATGATTATGTTTCACAGGAAAATAATAAATATACTTTATTTTAATATGTGGCTAATTTTCCTGTTTATATGACAGAAAGTAAACACAAACACAACTCTAGTTTTCACTATAGTTCTCCCAACTGAATTCTTAGAAGACTATTTGACACTTTCATTTATAATACTCTTGTCCCACAAATACTAAGGAACATATATTTTCTGCCTAAAAATTTTTTTTATTCTTCTCAAGGTACACTTGTGCTTTTTTTTTACTTTATATTCAATAAGATAATAAAATACAGCGCTTAGTACTAAGCACTGTATTTATTTGCTGGGCACACTAAAAAAGGACAAGTTCTAACTTTACCCTAGAGGTTCAGCAATTTAGAAAATGGAAAGAAGACAAACAGATAAAGTAATGATTTTGTGATCAACATTATAAACAAGAAGTACCGAAATACCATGTCATGAAAAAGAAGTACCTAAGATCATCTTTTGAAGCAAGTCAGAGGTCGTCTCAGATGAGGCAATATTGATAGACTTGCAGGGAAGGGCCATGTTAGGTGAGAAGCCAGAAGTAGAAATGGGACAAAGTTCTAAAAAGGTATAATTGAGTTTCTGCTTTGGTTTCTAGCTTGGAAAAAACTAACAACGTCGGATTTGTATACATCACTACAGTATAACTACTTTTTTAAGAAGGTGAATATGCTTTTATTATTAAAAATGAGAATGAATGCTTTTTAGATTAGAGATTATGATCATAATTTATACAATAAAAGATTGTGATTTAACAGAAATAATACTGGAGTAGCAGGTAGCAGGCTGGGGTATGCCATATTTGTTTGTATATCTATATCAATTAGGGCATTCATCATACTGAAACTCAGTTACTAGCCTCACATCTACAGCAGTTCTTGAAGATCTTTTAAACTGGGTATCATCTATTCTCAGAAGGAGAAATAACTCTGTTGTATGTATTCTTCTAAAAAAATCCTCACCTGAGGATATGTTTATTGATTTTTTTAGAGACAGAGGAATGGAGTAAGAAAGAGAAAGGCGGAGAGAAACGTGACATGAGAAACTTGATCGGTTGTCTCCTGGAAGTCACTGACAGGGGATGGAACACCCAACCTAGGTATGTGCCCTGACTGGGAACCGAACCACAACCTTTTATTGTAAGGAATCATGCTCCCATCAACTGAGCAGCCTTGTCAGGGTGGCATGTATTCTTTAATCTACATGCAGAGGACAGGAAATGAATTAGAAAGAGATACATAAATTTGGTGGTAGGTAGACTAGATCCTATACTAGATTCTGTGCTGCTCAAGTGCTGCTTGAAGTATGGGTGAGGGAGAAAAGTATCATAAATTTAAAAGTCTTCTTAAAATTATACTTTATTGATTATGCTATTAGAGTTGTCCCCAATTTTCCCCTTTTGTCCTCATCTACCCTGTGCCCCCCCCCAGGTAATTCCTACATTGATCATAATTCCCACTATGTCCACAGATCATGTATATATGTTCTTTGGCTACTATATTTCCTATGTTATACTTTACATCTTCATGACCATTCCGTAACTACCAATTTGCCCTTCCCAATCCTTTGACTACTTTTGCCCATCCCCCTGACTTCCCTCTCATCTGGCAACCACCAAAATGTTCTCTGTATCTATGATTCTGTTTCTGTGATGCTTGTTTGTTTATTTTTTATTTTTAGATTCAATTGTTGATAGATATGTATTTGTTGCCATTTTATAGTTCATTCTTTTTATCTTCTTATTAAAGAATTCCCTTTAACTTTTCATATAATGCTGGTTTGGTGCCGAAAAAAAGAATCTTAATATGGAAACAACATAAGTGTCCATTAATGGATGAATGAAAAAAACACAATATATAATATGTACACACACACAGAGGGATATTATTCAGCCATAAAAAAGGAGGAGATCCACCTATTTTCAACAACATGGATAGACATTGAGGACATTATACTAAGTAAAATAAACTAGGAACAAAAGACAAATGCTATATGCTTTCACTTCTATGTAGAATATAAAAACAAAAAAACCCCCACAAACTCATAAAACCAAATCAGATTTGTGTTTATCAGGATGGGAGGTATGGGGAGCAGGAACTGGATGAATTTGGACAAAGATATAAATATCCAACTGTAAGATAAGTAAGTACTAGGGATGTAATATGCAACATAATTATAGTTAACACTGCTATATGATATATGTTCAAGCCATTAAGAGTATAAATCCTAAGAATTCTCATCATTTTTAAAATCAACATGAGATGATGAATGTTAACTAAACTTGTGGTAATCTTTCATACTGTATATAAGTAAAATAATTATGCTGTACACCTTTAAACTTATGTAGTGCTATGTGTCAATTATATTCCAATAAAACTGAGAGAAAAAAGAAATACAAAATTTAAAAAAATCTTTTAAAGAAGACTTAAAGGGAAAAATGAATGTGTGGCCAATTCAAAATTTAAGTTTGGCTTGTTTCAATACTGAGAAACAGGCACCTACAGTGAAGGGAATACAACATTTTCATAATGCCACCACATACATGTTGGCACCATCATTGTTTTTAGTCTAAAAGTTGATGGGAAAAATTAACATTTATTGAATGTCTATTAACTACTAAGCACTATAATGAATACTTTTCAAAATAAGCTTTCAGGTAACTCTAACACATTTTTGAGATAATTATTTTTCCTTTTCCTAGGGAAGTTGAGAAATTTCCCCAGTGCTGTCCATTGGCGGTGTAATCAATTGAAATGCAACTGTCTCACCCAAATCTTATTCTTTGTTCCCTAAACCACCTATCTATTTTTTCCTCACTAATTTCTTCAGGACAGAAGAAGAGTGAATAGTTTAGAAAGCTGAATTTAAGGATGTAATAGCTGGCCCAAGAGCACGAGGATCAATAAAAAATGGCAAACAGTGAATTAATCTCCTTCCAAGGATCCATGGTGTGAATTCACATGAACCTATCTAAATCAAACCTGACTTTTGTTCAGTAAGCTGAAATAATTTATGGTAAACAATACATAAAAACCTTCACTAAGTCTTCAAACATGTACTTGAAACCATGTTCTGGGGATTGTGGGATTTTGTGGTCACCTGATCCTTATGCATTATAGGAAGGTTTGTAATAGAGATATTTCCTAGGTTTAAGCAGAAGGTCGCTTTGAAGGGAATACTTCTAGATAAGACTATTGTTTGAACTCTTAATTAGCAGATGGGTCCCTTTGAAAAGAAGCTCAAGGCACCACTGTTTTGTTCTTTAATGCAGGAGAGATTTCTTCCAGGATAATCTATAATTTACAGGATTTTGAAAACTGGTTGGATAAACTGAAGATTTAGCACCTATGGCAAAGAAGGGGGGTGGTCCTTTCTTGTATCAGGCACCATGCCAATCTAGCAGATGGTCTGAGGTATATATTGAAGGTGGTTGTGTGTTATGCAGATAGAGGGGCTTCCGAGGGTAATGGAAGAAACAGCTTTACCATGATTGGAGACAGAAACCCATTTAAAACACAGACATAACTACTCTGGCACCTGAAAATGCTTTGGAGAATTGGGATCAATACAGCACACAAGAAAAAGGCCTAATGACATTCATGAGTTAAAAGACAAATTTGGAGGCTGAGCCATGTTTGAGAACAAATGTAGCAACAAATGGACTCTGCCAAATCCCAAGGGTAGACAGTGCAAACTCTATTAGCAATTCATGATTCTGTACCCATGTCATTATGAGCCACTGTAAACAAAATTTTTAATTTGTAAAAATGAAGCTGTATTATGATAATTTGAGGAAGTAACTGAACAAAAGCAAGATTAGCTTTTACTGAATTAATAATGAATCTGCCACCTGCCTAGAGGTTGTCTGTCTGCCCAGAATCTTTGAGTTCCTTGCTGTTTTTGCCCTGGAGCTGGCTTGCTTCTGCTTAAAGCTCTGCAGATATTCCTCACAGTTTTACTCTTGGCAGATCTCTGCTAATCTGAGAACCGAAGAATCTAAAAGGAGAGGAATAGCTTCAGTATGTGTGTATTTTAAAGTGGATATCGGTAACTAGTGTAACATCAAGAATGTTACACTAATGTTCAGATGTAAATGTTCCTACAACATTGTCTTGGCTGTGAAAACACAAAAAATAATTAAGGAAATCAATTTAGCAGCATTTCTGGGTAACATTCATTTGCTTGAATTTAACATTTTAGGAAAGCGCAGATAGTGTGCTACACTTAAGTTTAAAAGCATTATTTGACAAAATGTCAATAAATGCAATTGAGTTTGTAAAACAAGTTTCATGTGAACGAATATATTGTGCAGCTCATAGAGTTTGCAATTAATCAAAACTGATTTCATTATACTCTGGGGGACATACAGTTTGGACCTACCAAACTTCAACATCATTATTGAATCCTTTCAGTGATAATGATGATCAGTACTTGTGTGAGCATTATGCATGTATATGTATATATGTGTGTGTGTGTATATATATATATATAGATATACATACAGCAAATGTCTATAAAAGTATATATAAAGTAGATAAAATATCAATAGTCATAACTTAGGAATTTATACATTTCATATGATAGTGTATAATATCAATTAAAATAGATAACCACATTTACATGCAAAGCATGATAATATTGTACCATAATTTTGTCTTTCAATTATTTTTGAATGTTTTATATTAACTTAATTTTTAATTGAAATTTATTGAGGTGACATTGTTTAATAAGAGTACGTGTTTCAGGTATACACAATTTTACAGTACACCTTCCATATTGTATTGTGTGTTCCACCTAAGTCAAATTTCCTCCCATCACCATTTATTCCCCCTTTACACTCTTCTACCTCCCCCCACCCTGCTTCCTTCTGGCAATCACCATACTGTTGTCTGTGTACGTGAGTCTTTCTTTTTTACCTTTGTTTAATCTTTCACCCTTTCCACGCAGCCCCCAACTTCTCCATCTTTGGGGAAGTATCCATTCAGGTATTTTGACCACTTTTTAATTGGCTTGTTTTGTTCTTGTTGTTGTTGAGTTTTATAAGTTCCTTATAAACTTTGGGTATTAAGCCCTTATCAGATGTATTGATGAATATGTTCTCCCATTCAATGGGTGGTCTCTTCATTTTGTTGATGGTTTCCTTTGCTCTAGAAAAACTGTTTAGTTAGAAGTAATCATATTCCTGGCTGGCGTAGCTCAGTGGATTGAGCACGGGCTGGGAACCAAAGTGTCCCAGGTTCAATTCCCAGCTAGGGTACATTCCTGGGTTGCAGACCAGAACCCCCAGCAACCGCACATTGATGTTTCTCTCTCTCTATCTCCCTCCCTTCCCTCTTTAAAAATAAATAAATAAAATCTTAAAAAAAAGAAGTAATCATATTCATTTATTTTTTCTTTTGTTTCTCTTGCCCAAGACACTGTATCAGAAAAACATATTGCTACAAGAAATATCTGATGTTTTACTGCTTATGTTTTCAAGTCTAACATTTAAGTCTCTAATCCATTTTGAGCTTATCCTTGTGTATGATGTAAGAAGGTGGTCTAGTTTCAATTTTTTATGTATGAATCTCTTTAATTCTCCCAATGCAATTTACTGAATAGTCTATCTTTAGCCTATTGTATATTTTGCCTCCATTTTCAAATATTAATTGGCTACAAAGTCATGGGGTAATTTCTGGGCTCTCTATTCTGTTCCATTGATCTACGTGTCTGTTTTTATGCCAGTATTAATGCTGTTTTGATTACTGTGGACTTGTAGTCAAGTTTGATATCTGGTACCATGAATGAAGAACAAAGTTTCATTTTGAGAATGAAGAACAAAGTTGCAGTGGCAGTGTAGCGTCTTTTGTGATTCCACATGAATTTTTTAAATATTTGTTCCAGTCCTGTGAAATATGCCATTGGCATTTTAACAGGAATTGCATTGAATCTGCAGATTGCTTTGCGTAGTATGGACATTTTAATGATGTTAATTCTTTCTACCCATGAATATAGTATGTGCTTCCACTTATTTGTATCTTCTCCAATTTCTTTCTTATAATTTTCCAAGTGTCTTATAATATTCCAAGTACAGGTCTTTCACATCCTTGGTTAAATTTATTTCCAGAATTTGTTTGAAACAATAGTAAGTGAGATTGTTTTCTTAATTTCCCTTTCTGAGAGTTCACTATTGATATATAAATCAATTGTGCAATTGATTCCTGGATATTTATTTTGTATCCTGATACTTTACTGAATTCATTTATCAGTTTTAGTATATTTTTG
Source organism: Phyllostomus discolor (assembly GCF_004126475.2). NCBI lineage: Eukaryota > Metazoa > Chordata > Mammalia > Chiroptera > Phyllostomidae > Phyllostomus > Phyllostomus discolor. The sequence goes on from NC_040904.2 coordinate 66,230,204, forward strand.
GTGGAATCTTTAGGGCTGTCTATATACAGTATCATGTAATCTTTAAATAAGGACAATTTTACTTTTTTCTTTCCAATTTCATTTTTTAAAATCCTACCAATTTTCAGCTAAGAGAATGTATTTTACCTAAAAGTCTGTAAATATAAGATTGGGACTTCTATAAGTGTCATACCTATGTTACGTGATCACTGCTGAAACCATCAGCAGGAAGCCTCCAGAGTTCAAGATTCAATCATAAGCATAGAATTAAGGTGATTAAACATTACAGATTAAAGTTGCAAAACACATAGACAAAGCAAAGATGGTATTTATCCCTTTTAGGAAGTAATCACTAGATATCTTAAACATTCTGTTTGCCCATTATATGAATCACTCGTAATTGGATACTTCTTAAAATTAAAAAATGAGTTAATGAAAATAGGCAATTTACAAATTGTGGCAATGGTTGGTTGACAAAAATAATAAAATGTAAACAAAGAGTTTACAGGTCTCCAACAATTTTTTTCCCCTTCACTTTGATATAGCTCTACTATCCTTGGGACTTGTTACTGAACACATTTCACTAACACAAATGTGTATGTGCAAGAGACAAACACATAAAAGTTATTTGTGCTATTTTGCTCTTGATAAATTATTAAACATTTTTCATTATTTATGATGAGTACTATTTTTAGGTTTTCTTTCAAGGAGCTTTTTATGATTCTTCTAATTAAGAATGATTAAATGTATCTTTTGTATAAAACACTAGCTATAACCCTAGTGGCCTGGGATAACATCTTACATGAATTTTATAATGAAATAATAGGGATACTTGAAAGTAAATTATCAAAGAGATTGTCCTAATGTAATTCCAAAACCAGAATATAGTGAAAGATGAAGTTAAACACATTACTTGATATGCAGTGAAAACAATGTAGTGAATTTGACTGAATGCTAAAAAATCTAATATATTAGTGCATGGTTTACATGTACTAGTAGCAGCTTAGCAGTGTTAAGCTTTCATGTTTAAGTTTACATATTTTATGAATATAAAAAAGAGAAAATTGAGACACAGATGAAAAATAAATATGAATCAATGCTGACAGACAGAAATTAGCTAGTAGTAAATTCATAAATAGAACTAAGACCCTGGCTTTAGGTCAATTTTTGCACTATTGACTGAGGCTTGCCGACTCCTAGGAGACAGAGTTGCCACATACTTGGGAAATCAAGCACATTACCTGCAGTTGAAAGGCAGTAATGACTGTAATAAGTGAAGGCTGACCTTAATTTAAACAAATGGATGCTTTTTGTTGAGTAAGCAATTTAAAAGTGCGAAAAGGTCTACCTATGAATATGCTAATGTTCTTCCATCTTTATATATTTACACTGATACACATCAAAAATACCCAGTGAATCAGAATATATAGTCATTTATTTCTCTGAAGGGCATGAAATATCCAGAATTATTAAATGTAAATTCTATCATCTTTATCACATATGAAGTCTCACAAGAATGTCACCTAAGAATATACATATGTATATACATATATATACCCATTCTCTCTCTCTATCCAAACACACACATATACACATATATATACTACATATACAAGTTATATAATTAAAAATGATATTTAGTAATTGGGAGTATCAGACTTTCTTTGACTTTGACTATCATTGAAGCAAAATATTTACCAGATTTAACTAAGGCATTCTGCCTTAATTAAAGACAATGAAGAATATGAATAAATCAAATTGAATTTTAATTTAACAAATATTCCATTTGATCAGGAATCCACAATGGTTGCAAACCTAAGACCCTGATGTAAGAAGGAGGGATACTGTAGCCTGAACATTCTACAAGAGCAGTGGTTCTCAGTTCTGCTGGCTCATTGGAACCATTGAGTGGAGATTTAAAAACCAAAATGCCAGTGTTTCTACTCCCCCCATGAGGGTTCTGGTTTATTGGCCTGGAGGATATCCTGGGTATGGAAGCCCAGGTCAAGAACCACTCATTAGAAAACAAGACTAAAACTCACCTTTGGTTTGTCCTTGCAATTTTGTGGAATTCTGGATTCTCTCATTGAGGAATTCAAACTCTTTTATTGTCATAGTATTCAAAAGGAAATGTAATTGACAATTAAAAATGTATTTCAGCCAGTACTTGTCAAATGGTAAAATGAATTTCATAGAAACCATTTTATAGGAAGGTAGGCTATTTCCAAAAATAATAAATAATGGCATAATAATACTTGAAAATTTACTTTTTGCAAATTGTTCTCCAATGATAAATTTAGTGTTTGTACTGGATATGATTAAAGTAAAATAAATATGTAATTGTAATGTTATATAGAATATCTGTTCCCTAACAAGATCAGAGACCTGGTTTAGCACTCTCTGATTATTTTATATTTTATTATTAATTCTATCGTTAACATTGACTGAATACTTATCATGCATCAGCCACTTGTTCAGGGATGAGCCTACATGATCATCTTTTAATTCTCACATAGTCTTATTATTAATTAGGTACTATTTTTTAAAATTAGGTACTATTAACATTATCCAGAGGCTTAGAAAGGTCACTTAGCTCAAGGTCACATTATGAGATTGTCTTAATTAATGTAGACACAATCCTTGCTCTTGGGTGGAATGACTTCCGGAGACAATCGTGCCTTTGTCCTATCATATTTTAAGAAGTATATCTGTTCCTGTAGTATTGAACAGGTGCGTAGATACTGAAGAGAGAGCTTAGAGTCAGGCCAGTGCATATATTTCATAGATTGAGATATAATCTATGAAAAGTTGCTACCAATAGAGAAAGGTCAGATGACTTTGGTAGGTAGTATGAAGAAAGCAGACTTATTAAATGTAAAAAAATAAAACTACATGTAATGGCCTAAGGGTGGCCTAAATATGCATAAACTAAATATGAAAGGCAAAACTTGTGAATAGAAAAAAGTATAGTAGGCTATCTTTGTGACTAATTCAAAAGCATAACCATAAGATAAACTAAACCCTGGCTGGTGTGGCTCAGTGTACTGAGTGCTGGCTTGTGAACCAAAGCGTCACTGGTTTGATTCCCAGTTAGGGCACGTTCCTGGGTTGCAGGCCAGGTCTCCATTGGGGGCTCACGAGAGGCAAGCACACATTGATGTTTCTCTCCCTCTCTTTCTCCCCACTTCTCCTCTGTCTAAAAATAAAGAAAATTAAATCTTTATTTAAAAAAAGATAAAATAAGATGGTATCATTTACTTGAAAATGAAGGATTTCTGTTTAAGACACCATGGAGAAAGAAAAGAGACAAATGACTAAAGGGAAAAGATATTTGAAATATGTAAACTCAACAAAGAACAAAAAATCAATAAGAAAAAGTAATGATTACAAGAAAAATGAGCAATATATATATATAAAATCAGTATATAACATATATAATATATATATAAAATTCAATTTACAGAAAAGGAATCCCCAAAACCATTGCATACAAAGCAATGCTGCAACTCATTAGTAATCAGAACAATAAAAATTAAGTGTTACAATGTAGTTATACACCTGACTGCTTGGCAAACTCATGAATTACTGTTAGGAATGTAGAGCACTGTAGCCATTCTGTAGAGAAATCTGGCAAGTCCAGTTTACCTCTAGGTGAAAAATCAGTAAGTATTCTTAGGTCCAATTTGGATTTCATGTATTAATTTTATCTCAGGAGTTTTATACATACTGTGAGCAGTAATAGAGAATGCATATTCTCCAAATTACATTGATATTGATATTGTTAAAATATTTATATTTATGCATTGTTTTGTCCAACTTGGAAAAAGGAATTGTGGAAGAAAAATGAAAAGTCTCCATGTAATATGTTTGTAGAGAAAAGGGTAACACCCCAAAGTTGCATACCTTTTAGTCTGAAAGATGTCAGCCCATCTCAGTAATGTTGGTTGTGGCAGTCAGTTGGCACCCATGAAGCTCCTCCTGTGCACATGGCTCTGGGAAATGCAGGGTTTTATAGAGTATGTTGTCTCTACCAGTATCTGAGGGTCTCTAGAGGTCTTAGTTTGGACTCTAATTCCAAATTGTTTTGTTTCTGTTAAGTTTGAATTTCATATGTGAAAAGTCCTTGGATTTCCTGGAAAATCTAATAAGTTTAATTACAGTAACAGCATTGCTATTTGTATAGTGAAATATTTTGCTTAAAATTAAAGTACCTTGACTAAGTTGAAAAAATTTTGTTCTAACAATTGTTTCTTATTAAAAAAGCAAATATTCCACTTTAAAAGTACAAGGAACTTTCCATATGAATAAGATATTATTTTTGTTTGCTAATTAAAAGATTTACCATATTTAGTATTTATAAGCTCCCTCTGTGGTACATAATGTTGTATATTTTTATTAGAATCTACAAGTGCAGTTAATTTTTATTGTTGTGATGTCATAGTCTTAGGGTTTTATTAAATTACCAACAATTTAAATGAACTTTAAGTGCTTCTAATAGTTGTCCTTCAGTACAACATTTCCTCAGAAAACAAAACAAATAATTCTATTCTGATAATATTTAAAACTGGATTTCTGCTAGCATTTTACTCATATACTATATGAATTTAAATAAATAATTGTGTTAGTGCATTCATAATCTCAGAAATAAATTATTTTTTGCTAAGACCTAAACTCCTAACCAAGTGCTAAATCTCAAATCCTCATTCAATTTTAATTAGACTAATTCTGAGTAAATAATCATGTAAATTACATAGTATATTATTAAAACTTCCATGATTTTTAAAAAAGAAAAATAAGGCTATTATCTGAGTATCCAAAGTACTATGGTTACACAAGAAAGTGCATGTTGTTATAACAGGAATCAGAAACACATTCACTAACAAAATCAGTACTTATAAAAGTATTCTGTTCAAATATACTGCTTCCCCAACACCCACTACTTGTGTTTACCAACTACACCACTACTGAGTCAGCCTTTTGTAGACTGCTCACAGCTAATCCAATATGAGGCAAACACGGTATGTATCATTTGTAAGGTAAAATTGCAATCTTACCACAGATATAGGATCTCACAAAAGAAGAGATTTCCATGAAAGTGTTATTAGAAAACTGCTTATATTTCACAAAAACACATTGTCAGATGATATTTTTCAGAGTTAGACCAGTTAAAGGTTGAGGATGAGGAAATCCATAAGTATGACAAGATGAGTTCTACACAACAAATATGATAATTTTGGTAAAGTCAAATGTGAGATGATGGATTTCATATCCTGTCATCATACCCAGTTTATCAGAGAAATTGTGTCAGCTTTAATGTTTGATTTGTTATGTGAGTTAGAGCAGAGGTGCAAATGTAAAATGCATTTTATGAAACATAATATAAATTATTGTTTCTAGGTTGTCATTTATTTTTAAAAGTCCTAATTACCTTTTCAGTTTTAATAAAATACTGCACTTGTCATTTTTTGTGTATAAATTTTCTTGAAATGTACTTTGCTCATTATATTTACAGGTGGAAAATGAGAACTACTTGCATATTAAAATGCTGGGTGCTGACTTCCAGCCAAGATGGAGGCCTAGGTAGACACACTGTGCCTCCCTGCACAACCAAAATAAGGACAACAACAATTTAGAAACAAATAACAACCAATACCAGTTGTCAAGAAAATTGAACTGTATGGAAATCTGACAACCAAGGAGTTAAAGTCGACACATTCATCCAGACCTGTAGGAGGGGCAGATTCAGGTGGCTGGGAAGGAGAGGGCTCAAGACAAAGCAGCAGCTGGCAGACCCAGCGAGGTGGCAATTGTGAGGTGGGGCACTGTGTGCAAGGTGCCTGGCAGACCAGGCAGTCTCACATTTGCATGCAGATAAACCTGGTGAAACTGGAGAGTGAGACATACCTTGCAGCCCAGGCTCCCAGCGTTGGGAAATAAGGCCTCAAAACACCGATTGAAAACACCTGTGAGGGTTGAGGCGCAGAGATTCTCAGCTGCACAGGAGAGTTCATTGGAGAGACCCACAGGGTTCTGGAATGTACACAGGCCCACCCACATGGAAATCAGCACCTGAAGAGCCCAGTTTGCTTGGGGGAAGTGGGGAAAGTGACTGAAATCTGGCAGAGAGCAAGCAAGCACCATTGTTCCCCCTCAGACCCCTCCCCCACAAACAGCTTCACAACCCAGCAACTGGGTTGCTGCACCCTGGTGAACACCTAAGGATCCGCCCCTCATACATAACAGGTGCGACCAGACCAAAAAAAAAAAAAAATGGCCCAAACGAAAGAACAGATCAAAGCTCCAGAGAAAGCACAACTAAGCGATGAAGAGATACCCTACCTATCAGATGCACAGTTCAAAACACTGGTAATCAGGATGCTCACAGAATTGGTTGAATTTGGTCACAAATTAGATGAAAAAGTGAAGGCTATGCTGAGTGAAATAAATAAAAATGCACAGGGAACCAATAGTGATGGGAAGGAAACTGGGACTCAAATTAATGGAGTGGACCAGAAGGAAGAAAGAAATATCCAATCATAAAAGAATGAAGAAATAAGAATTCAAAAAAAATAAGGAGAGGCTTAGGAACCTCTAGGATATCTTTAAACATTACAGCATCCAAATTATACCGGTACCAGAAGGAGAAGAGAAAGAGCAACACGTGGGAAAGTTATTTGAACAAATAATAAAGGAGAACTTCCCCAATCTGGCAAAGGAAATAGACTTTCAGGAAGTCTAGGAAGCTCAGAGAGTCCCAAATAAGTGGGACCCAAGGAGGAACACACCAAAGCACATCATAATTAGCTTAGCAAAGATTAAAGATAAGGAGAGAATCTTAAAAGCAGCAAGACAAAGGGAGAGAGTTACCTACAAAGGAGTTCCCATAAGACTGTCAGCTGATTTCTCGAAAGAGACCTTATATGCAAGAAGGGGCTGGAAAGAAGTATTCCAAGTCATGAAAGGCAAGGACCTCCATCCAAGATTGCTTTATCCAGCAAAGCTTTCATTTAGCATGTAAGGGCAGATAAAGTGCTTCCCAGATAGATAAGGTCAAGTTAAAAGAGTACATCATCACCAAGCCCTTATTATATGAAATGTTAAAGGGGCTTATCTAAAAAAAAGAAGATAAAAAACATGTACAGTAAAATGACAGCAAACTCACAATTATTAACAACCACACCTAAAACAAAAACAAAAACAAACTAAGCAAACAACTAGAACAGGAACAGAACCACAGAAATGGAGATCACGTGGAGGCTTAGCAACAGGGGAGTGAGAAGAGGAGAGGGGGGAAAAGGTACAGAGAATAAGTAGCATAGATAGTAGGCAGAAAATAGACAGGGGGAGGGTAAGAATAATATGGGAAATGTAGAAGCTAAAGAACTTGTAAGTATGACACATGGACATGAACTAAAAGGGGGGAATGTGGGTAGGAGGAGGGGATGAGCAGGGTGGAGGGGAGTGAAGGAGGAAAAATGGGACAACTGTAATAGCATAATCAATAAAATATATTTAAAAAGATGGTTAAAAATGTTGGATGTTGATTATTTTATTTTTACTTTGTGCTTTTATTTTCTAAATTACCTGTATTGAAAGAACATTATTTATATAATCATTAGGATGTCAATATCAGTAATTTTTAGAAATTGGTCAACACTCTTGACCTAAATAAATGAAGCATTAATTTACATATTGTAGGACTGTGTAGTTTTATATATTATTTCTTTTTAAAATTATAATTTGGCTGAAATAAAGATTTAAAGCAATTTTAAATTCAAAGAATAAAACTTTCCTTTGAACTTGACAAAAGACAAATTGTTTTAGTTGCAGTAGTACAGGTGCCTGTGTGAAAGGCAAAGTAACTTATTCCTGATAAAACAATTATATAATTCCTTATTGAATATTTTATAATGTTAGATCAATACCAAAAATACACTCTAGGCCTTTTATTTAATGTTATGTTTAAGTAATCCCTAACATTTCATTTTTAGTTGATATGGTTGATTGTGATAGTTGCTTACAAAGCAAATTTAAGTGAATATAGTATAAATGTTAAAAACAATAATTGATTTTTATCAACTATTATTTTTCTCTTTGGTGCATAGAAAATACTCAAAGATACATATGTATAGATGTCTAATTTGTGTAAGTCAGTAGAAGTAATGGAAAGTTACAGTTACTTGTGTAAAAACATACAGTCCTAGGATAGAAAGACAATCTTATTTTAACTCGTCCTCAGCATTGTAATGTTCTATAAGTCACTTTTCTACACCAATATTAAAATCCTTAAATGTCCATTCAACTACTTTCACAGACTTAATACAGCCATTATGATACTTCTATTTTAATTAAATTCTAGAGAAATTTATTAGATTACAATAAGATAGTCATCACAGAATTTGTTTTCAGAAGTTTCTCCTTATCCCATTTTACCTTAAAGACAAAAATTGATTATTGAGTAAAATTCTGTATTTCTCCTGGTATAATTTTTATTCTTGAAAACTACTGTCATTAATGGAAACTTAAGAATGAAATAGATAAAAGATAAATAGGTTAAAACTAAATGTATGATACACGTACATTAAAAGCTGTGGTGACTAAAGCTGTATCATCTTGGGTTAACATAATATCCTGGTTAGATTAAATAGTGTGGCTGATTCTCTTCAGAATCTCTTCACTAATTAGGATATCTGTGGCAAACCCCTCTTCTAGAAATGGAAATTTTGTTCTGTACTGTTCTTTGTGAAAGGACTTTGTGTGTCTCCACTAGTTCTTTTTCAATTAAAAGCATCTAAACTGCATTGGAAAAAAAATAATGAACAAACATATTTATACATATTATTATTATGTGCTACATATGTTCCAAAGTATGAATTGAATGGCATAGTATTTTATATAGCTCTTCATACTCTTCATGTTAAGGTACATCATAGTGCCGGGGTGTGTGTGTGTGTGTGTGTGTGTTGTATTGTTTTTTAAAAACACACAAAAAAAACTGTTTCAGGCATTTGTTTCTAATATTAGATTTTTGTAAACTGAGGTCATGTCTAACATGCATGGCCATTAACATTCCAACACATTAACAGTATATTCTATAAGATTTAAGTTTTGGGCAGAAGTTCTTTTATTTTCTTTTGGATTTATTTTAACATAGCTGTGTTGATTTGGGGTGCTTTCCCAAAATCCTATCATATATCATTTAAAAAATGCAGAGGCTAGCACAAAACATATAACAAAGTATGCTATATTATTTTATAAATTCAAATAGAACCACATTAATTCTTAAAAATTAATATTAATTTCTTAAATCTCTTTAATCTCAAATTATTAAATATTTTACACATGTAGAAATCATATAAACATAATAGACACTCATTTACACTTCAGTTAAATAATAATTAAAATGTTCCATGTTTGTATTACACTCTCTTTCTAAACAGAAACAAACATTTCCAGGTATCTCCATAGCTCTACACTTGCCCTTTTCTATTCCTCACTTTCTCAGAGATCACAAGCATCTTGAAGTGGATGTAAATTATTCCTATGTATGTTTTCATATTTTTACTACATGTGTATGGTTTGCTTATCTCATCTATACAATTAAAGTGTTATACTTAAGAAATTGATATATCATTATTATTAGTTTTTAAATTTTTAATTAGAACCTACTGAATAGCACTAGTATTAAAACTGACCAGGCTACTGCCAAGGCTTAAATCTTTAAAATTGATTTTTTGGAGAATAAACAGCCTTTATGTAACAGTTATTATGAAATGTTCCATTTTTTCATGACCTTTGTTTCCCACTTGTGTAATCCTTTATACAGAACTTCATTAGCCTGCGCCTGTGGAGAAGCACTAAAAGCTATATAAGTAACCACAGGTTAATTGGATAACTGTGGTAATTTGAAGGTTTATACATGCTGACTTTGCAACTATTAATAATACATGAAGCTTACTACAGATAACCCCTACCTTGGTATGGGAAGCAACTGGGAATAAAGGCTGCATTCCCTGCATTTGATACTTGTGGCAAGTCAAAAATTTGCTTTTCATCTGTCTCTGACCCAGTCTGCTCATCTACAAAATGGAGATAACAAAACCTACCCTGCCAAGTTGTTATGAGGATTATATGAAACAATGCCAAATAAACAGTGCTAAGTGCCCACTAGACATGTTATCACAGTGAATGTAAACTGTATACATTTTGCACTTTCAGAAATAATACAGTTATTAGCTCACTGATGGACTTGGAAGCCCAAAGGGTAAAACATTTTTATTCCATGTTGCCTGTTGATATTCCATTTCTTGTTTTCTTTCTTTTTTTTTTTAAAGATTTTATTTATTTATTCTTAGAGAGGGAAGGGAGGGAGAGAGAGAGAGAGAGAGAGAGAGAGAGAGAGAGAGAGAGAGAGAGAGAGAGAGAGAGAAACATCAGTGTGTGGTTGCTGGGGGTTATGGCCTACAACCCAGGCATGTGCCCTGGCTGGGAATCAAACCTGCGACACTTTGGTTCGCAGCCCGCGCTCAATCCACTGAGCTACGCCAGCCAGGGCTGATATCCCATTTCTTGATTTAGTGAGACAATAGCTTCTTTGATGAACTTCTTGAGCTGACTGATCCTAGGGATTATATTTGGAGGCCTAGCTTCTCTTCTTCCAGTGATTTTGTAAGCACCTGATTGCCTGTATTAAATCCCTTTCTTATGAAAATAGCTATAGACATATTTCTGATTTCTTCAACTCCAAATTCCTCCAGATCCTTTACCAGGTTTTGAAAAGAGGCACTCCATGCAGTAGACACTTGTTGTCAGCCATGGAACCTCCAGGATGAGAATCTGGAATTTGCTAATTCACTTACTTGATTGAAAATGAGTGAGACCTGAATGCAATTTGAAAAGGAGACCCTGGCTATTGGTAGTATAAAGTAATGAAACAGTGCCATGATGAATCACCTGTGGTCACCTATAATGAAGTGCCAATTGAGGTAAAGCTTTGGGGGTCTGAATGGTTCCTGCAGTAGGTTATTATGACATTAATAAAGAACACTAGGACTATGTGGGCTGCCCGCCCTACATCATTTAGAGGAGTGATATACGTAGCATTTTACATTCTTGGCTGCAGGCGCAATGAGGGGCGCTGAGACTTCTTTTAACTTAACTCCAGTAGCCCTGGAGTAGCCTCAGGGCTACTGCAATTGAACATATTGACTTAACAATGCTGGGTTGGGGTCTCTTGCGTGAACATTTAGAACATTGACTGGGGAACGTGCAGGAACCTGAAAATGGGGTAATATGTGGAATATGTGGATGGGTTCAGATCAACCTGAGTCCTCCAGCCCCCAAATCCCACTAATCCTTCTTTGCCAAAAGGTAGAGTTCTTTCTTCCCGTCAGGTGAGGTTAGAACTGCCTTGCTTGGAAACTTTGAGGAGTTATCTTGTTAAAGGACACCCATTTACCTCACCCACTCTTTCACTCCTAATCACCTCCACAGCATAGATCACAAATTCATATTCCAAAATGTCACAACTGCAATACCCAAATCAGCAAGACAAGGCTTAATAGATTTTGCTAATTTATATCAACAGAAACCTGGAGAGTATCTATGAGCTATGACTCTAAATGTGCTAGACCAGGAAAGAACAAAAGTGATTTTAAAGTGGCTGCATTTATTGTGATTGGATTTAACAGAGTTTCTGGCATCTAAGAGCTAGTTTGAGCAGCTGGAAGTAAGTGGTTCTAGCTGTGTGCTTGGTTTTGACTAAAACAGACTCAAATTACATTTTAGTAAAGAAAGTTTAGATGCCAGAAATTCCCTGGCATAATGGAGAGGGAGGTTTTCATGTGGCTCTCAAACATTTGACAAGGGACTGGTCCACATAAAGATATTCTTCAAGTGTAAAACAGTGCAAAAAATATAGTGTCTCAATAATATATTGATTGCATATTAAAGTATCTTGTCTATATTATGTTGGACAAAATATAATTTTATAAACAATTTTATATGTTTCTTTTTACTGTTTTTTTAAAATATGACTTCTAGAAATTTTAAAAGTAAACATGTGGCTTGCATTTGGGGCATACATTTCTATTTCTATTAGGCACTGATGACTTAGAGGAATTCAAATGTTTGAGTGGATTTATCATTTGTGACATACTTAGCCATGCTCCAACTTTATCTCCTGAAAGGATTCAGAGGTCAATCCTGTCAACAAGGCATTTAATACTACACTCAAAAGAGGAGTTCTGTTGTCCTTAAACAGCATTTTAGCGTTTGTTCTCTGTAGGCTAGGGATGCAGTTAGAAAGAGCTGCAATTGTAATTAGCCACTAATTCCAACATGAACAACAGAGTCATGGAAAATCCAATACTTTGCATGACCTCTCATTAAAATAGCTAGACTTATTTCTGATTTTTACAACTGCAAATTCTTCCAAAACCTTTATCAGGTTTGGGAAACAGAGACACTCAGCCACAGGATCTCCTTGACTACTGTTTGACCTACATTTTTCATCGACTTGTCTGCTTGTTGGGTATCTTTGGATAATGAAGGAAACATACCACATTTGGATGAGCTAGTTCTTCCTGTTTCCCAGCTACCCACAATGCTATTTTTTTTAGTGTGACTTAGCAAAAGGAGGCTGAGAGAAGGCTGCTCTACTTTATCAGCTTGCAATGCCAAGAAGCTCTGTTGTTTGTGTCACATGACAGGAAAAAACTCAACTGTGCAACATTGGGATGTGGTATGGTGCTTCTGGCAAGTTCTGACAGAATCATAGCATAGATCAGCTAGGGCTTCAGAAAAATGCAAGGACTTCTTTGGGATAAAGCTAATCACCTTTTGAAGTTGTAGTTTCTATCTTGCAACTTTGATCTAGGAGCGACTGAACTTCTGATCAAGGGACCTAAATTCCTCCCCAAATAATGCCACCATCATGAACTGGGAGATGCTTGACTGTCTGTCGTAAAATTGGGTGTGCTCAGCAGTATACCATCATCAGTGGAATTAACATGGGCAAAGTAATATAATATTAAGCTTAAGCAAGCACTCAAAGCAGAAGAATGCTGCATGTGCAGATAGCTCCCATTCATGATGTATCTATTCCTGGCACATTGCTACCTTTCCCTCAGTCTGTATATACGGTCACCTGGGGTGTTTCTTATAATTAGTCAACAAGGGAAAAAACTAAGTCTAATATGTAGTTGGTTTTCTGCATGATGTATTGGTGTTGTTTGGAAGTGGACTTCTGCTCCATTATAGCCCATACAAGAATACCAAGAAGGACAGTAGGGAAAGTAATTCCTTACTGAGGGAAGAACTTTTAATGGTACAAGTGGTTGTCCACTTTATCTGGAAGTACAGATAGCTAGAGGTATGGACCTAGATTGATTCAGGGATGGTAGCTAGAAGATTGTATAATTTTGGGAGGTATTAGAAGGGCAACTTTTAGAGCATCCATAACAAAAAATCTGGGCAAGAGGGGTATGAGATGGATGCTTTGAAATGTATTCAGAACTGAGGCTATCAGTGTCCTTGACTGAACACTCACAAATAAATGTGTCACATAGAAGGATTCTAGGAAACAGGTGGCAGTGTTGACCTAGATGCCATTCTTCATCTCCCTCCACTATCCCACTATTTGCATGGTTAGCTCATGAATAATGTGTGCAGGTAGTAGGGAGGGAATTATTTATGGCTTAAAGATCTAGTGTTACTCTTAACAAAACTGAATGGCTACCAATATGCTAAGAGCCCAGATGGTCCTTAGCACAGAATAATGCTGAGCCACTGATACGTAATAGCATAGGTCCATCCAGCCAACTTGGTGGTAGTCTAATTGAACTTTCTTCATGGGGGTGGGATAAGTGATATGCCCTCACTATCAAACACTGCATAAAATGGTAACAATTTCCCTTGATATTAGATTTTCTTTTGTTTTAGTAACATTAATACAGCTCTAAATGCATGTCTTGGCTCAGTCTGACATGCTCAGCATATCAGGTGACTATATATCAGGTTGGTATGTGACTATACCAACCTGGTAAATATATATGTGAGGATAACATTTTAATCTTAGGGTTGGAAATATGACATTTTATTTTCAGAAAAGTCGGGGGAAGGTCCTTGAGAAAACTAGAACTTGCTACAGCAGGAGACAGTAATACATGCACAAGAATGAAGTCACATCAGTAAAGAATAAACTAGGTGTTTACTAGGTTTTACAACACCTGTGTTTGTAAATGTTGGGATATTTGGTGGTATTCTAAGTATGCATCTTTGTAACATCTTTAGTGACAAGACAGTGAATGAGAGCAATGACTTACATTTTAATCTAATTCTGATAGGTATATTACTATTAGTCTACCTGGTTTTATGATCTTTAGAACCTAACTTTGCTAAAATAAAATACCCGATGGATATTTAAACAGAGTACTAACTTAATGTCATCCATGGATCTAACAAGTATATCATGTCATAAAGTAAATAGAAGTGACTGGTTATTTAAAAAAAAGTGGGAGGATGGTTAGTATAGAACCACAGAAGGGATCTAAAGCAGTGCAGGAATGAGACTACAGCTGTGGAATAAGAGCTGAGCCTCATGCTCTTGATAAGTACTGCTTAGAAGACTTTGAGCACAGGGCAAGTGTTTCTGGGTTAGTAGGGAGTCACCTGCAAAACCAGGCCTGTGCAGACAAGGTGGAAGATATTTAATCTAAAATAATAATTGTCTTGCATAAATTGGTGGGAAAAATGAAGATTCTCACTGAATTATCTGGATAATTAGGGAGTTGCTTTACAGTATTTGTTATAACACAGGGATTATTTATTTCTTAAAATTTCATTTATACACTTTTAATCGGGTTCTTTATATACAGGTGTTCTGTCTTAAGGATGTCAGCATACCTAAGGAATGCCTACCTACTTTGTTTCTGAGTGTATCCACTTATTTACACACCTCTACAATTTGTTGCTTTTCAATACATTTTAAAAGTCAAAAGCATCCTTCAAAAATTCAAATCAGAAGTATTCTTAAAAAGTATTTTCTCCACTTGAATTTCTACTTGAAGAAAGCAAAATTAAATTCAACATCTCTATAAAAATTAAAGTTTCGCCTAATATAAGCTCAGATGTTGTATTCTTTCTTCCCCTATTATGAAAAATCACAATATTTGGCTGCAGTTTTCCACACTAAAATGTAAACACATTCTAAGTATCATAGTCAATGCCTTTGGGGAATAATTTGTATGTCCAAAGTATTCATGAAAAACTCTACAAATAACATAGTGTTAATAATGTAAGGACAATACAAAATTTACTTAATTTTTTTAAATAACTGAGATAAACTGATTTAAACTGTCCTTCGTAGAATCCCATTGTTGAGTTCAACATTTTAATGCCCTAATCCAGTTGAAGCTTCCGTGTTCCATGTCCCTTAAACTTCAGGAAGACAGAGTTAGGCATGTCTTCTCCCCATTGTCAATTATTATAAAAGTGAAACTTTTCATTTTCTCTATTTAAGGAAAAACATTTTTGGAGTATCACACATACATTTAATCCATTATTTCAGTCTTCTGTGTCATGCACTCCCTTTCATATTTTCAGAGAATTGGTAGAATTGCCTAATAACTGAAATCATTCAAAACAAAAGCAAATTTTACAACCTTATAACTCTGAAAAAATGCACCTCTTTCTGTTAACTATTGATGATGAACCCAATGGGTTAAATCAATATGAGGTTATGGTTTCATTCCCAGTATGATTAAGTTTTCACTTTAGAAGGGTTTGTTAATTTTCTACTAAGCACAGATTAATGCTGCACAAACCAGCCAAGAGGAGGTCAATGAGGGGCCGTCTGATATGAGGATCCAAAGAGGAGCCATGCCTGATATTGACTCTAATAGAGTTTAGATCTTTCCGTATGTCTAGTGCAGTACTTTCCACTGAGTAGGCACTTGGTATGTAAATTTTAAGTAAATGAACAAATAATTATCTAGATATTTCATGGAGAATAGAATAGACATATTTTATATAAACTTAAAATAGTGTGTTATTTTTCTAGAGCCAAATATAAAGTACTTAAAAATATATATAACCATTAAAGTAAAGTGTTAGTTTTATTTTGTGCTTCAGTTAATTTTCCTATACTTTCTCACTTCCTAGAAATTCTGTGAAATGTTTTAAATTAAGAAATGCACTAAAAATGCAGAAGGGAGCCCTGACTGATGTGGCTCAGTGGGTTGGGCATCGTCCTGCAAACCCAAATGTTGCTGGTTCAATTCTGGGTTGGGAACCCATGTCTGCCAGGTCCCTGGTTGGGGACATGTTTCTCTTGCATGTTGATATTTCTCACCTGTTCTTTCTCCCTCCCTTCCCCCTCTCTACAAATAAATGAAAAATAAATACACAAATAAATATTTAAGGAATGTAGAAGTGAAGGCTTGAAAACAGAAACTGTAATGACATTCATTAGCTCAACACACTAAAAGGTATAAGGTTTTCCTTCTTTTCCAAAAAAAATTATTGTGCTTTAAAAGCATCAATCAAAAGAAAAAAAATGCACTAAACATGAATTCAGGAAATGCAGTTCTATTTATTTTGACTGCTAAATATCTTGCTATCTTAGTTAAATCATTATAGATTTAAGATTCTGGGTTTTCTCACCTGTAAATAAATAAATTTTGTGTGGCTTTCTAATACCATCTATCTATTAGGAACCACAGATGAATAACAGAAAAAGCAGTTGCCTAAAGTCAGAAATTTCAGTTTATGGAAGTTCTTTGGACAACAAAGAATTTTTTTAAAAGCTCAGAAATATAACATCTGATAAACAGATATAAAAATGTTCTAAAATCATTCATAGATAGAAATTGGAAAAGAAAATATAAGAGACTTAATCAATTTAAGGGATCCACTTTCTGACTAATAACAATTCTAAAGAAGAGCATAGAGAAGAGATGGGACATTATATTTAAAAAATGACCAACAGATATATTAAATGATGCTCAACTTCACTAGCTATTAGGGAAATGCAAATCAAAACTACAATGAGATACAACCTCATACCCGTTAGAATGGCTGCTGTCAACAAAATAAGTGATAAGTGTTGGAGAGCTGTAGAGAAAAAGGAACCCTCATTCACTGCTTATGGGAATGTAAACTGGTACAGCCACCATGAAAACAGTATGGTGGTTCCTCAAAAAGTTAAGAGTAGAGTTACCATGTAACCCAGGAATCCCTCTTCTGGGTATCTACAAGAAAAAATAAAACCATTTATTTACAAAGATATATGCACCCCTATTATTCATTGTAGCATTAATTACAGTGGCCAAGACATGGAAAGTATGCTTTGATAGAGGATTGGACAAAGAAGATGTGGCACATATATACAATGGAATACTACTCAGCCATAAGAAAAGATAAAAATAGTGCCATTTGCAACAACATGGATGGATCATGAGAACATCATGCTAAGTGAAAAATATCAGACAGAACAAATCAAGAGCCATATGATTTCACTTTTATGTGGGGTATAAAACTGAAAACAACAAATAAACAAACAGAGAAACAGACAAAAAATAACTCAAGACAACATAACTTAGACACAGTGTGGTAGTCACTAGAGGGAAGGTGGTGGGGAGGTAATAAAGGGGTAAAGAGGGTCAAATATATGATGATGGAAGACTTGACTTTGGACAATAATGCTATATATAAATACTATGATACAATGCTAAGATACAAGTGATGTATCATAGAACTACACACTTGAAACCTATATAATTTTATTAACCAAAGTCATCCCAATAAACTTAAATAAAAATAAAATTTTCCAAAATGGAAATAAATGATTCATCAATCTGAAATGTCTATCTTGTACTCAGAATAATGAAGGAAAACAAACAACAACCAAAGATGGACAATGCACCACAATCACATCGTAGGAACTCTTTGTTCCTGATGTTTTTAAAGTGGTATTATGAAGTGCTTTCTGTAGACTGGGCTTCTCTTAACAAGAGGATAAACCAGGAAAGAGGAAATCTAGGAAATGGAGGATCTAAAATAAGTAATGGAAAAAGTCCCAGGTCTAGAGAGAAACCATAAGTTTGGGACATAAACATGAAGAGCTTTATGATAGAGATGTCTGTAATATTAGATATAATTAAGCATATAGGAAGTTAAAAATGCAATTAACTACAGAAAGTAAACACTTTTGTATAAAGAAGGAAATGCTATTATACTACACTGCTTGGCTTGGCAGTAGACTCACCTAGGAAAACTTGCCTAGTAATATCAATATAAACTCTAACTGTTAGTTTCACTGAGAATGCGATGGTGAAAAAATGGGAAAAACATTTACTAGACAATGATTAAAACTCACAAATCAAGAACTATTTTTGTTGCATTTGATTTAAAAATCTAAAAGAAATTACTAGAAGGAGACCTAAAGAGAAAAAAGAAAAATAAGTTGTTTAAAGGAAATGGTTCAAGAAAAGGAAAATGAAATAGGAAGATTCTGGTTTTGGTTTAAAGCTTTTGGCCCATTTGATTTAAAAATATGCACATTAGTTATTGTGATAATAACAAATCTTGGGTGAGAATAAGCAGATACTTATAATTTTGGTGACTAGGTCTGTGTAAAAGAAATATGGTTAACCTTTTTTAATTTTTGAATTCATGCTCAAGTGTAGGTTATAGCTACAATCGCATCAAAATAAAAAACTGTGAGCTTATAAAATGTATAATTAATTTTGAACTATTTTTCCTTTACAATGTTGAAACAGATATTAGCCACTGTCACTGTTAATAATAGCACCTTTTGAGTGTGTTGTTATAAGTATTCAATGAGTTACTGCATGTAAACTGTTTTAAAAAACTGTATTGCATACATAATGTGTAATGAATGCTGGATATTAGTACTAATGCATAATTTAAAAAAGTACACATGCCAGAGTCAAGCTTCTGTTTTAATTGTGAAGCTATTAAATTAAGAATTTAGAGTGACAGAAGAATCAATGTTACCAATGAACAGTTACCTGTTGAGATTTTAAAACATGAGGCAAACAAGGTGTGGGGTTGCTATCTGTGTGCCTGTGGGCAAACATACTATTTTGTCCAGAATATTTGTTTTGTAAGAGTGCATATATTTTATTTCCTTTCAAACAAAATCACACTCAAACTATTTGGAGGTAGTACAGATGACTTAAAGGACTCCATGATCCTCATTTAAAATTTCTCTGGGATTTCTAGACTAGATTTTTACTTGAATTGACACTGATGTCACTGACAGTTTTTTGTTCTGAAGATATTTAAATTTGCTTTCAGGTTTTTTTGCCAATATGCCATTGTATAAGAAGCTATTCCTTAAAACAGAACTATGAAGATGGGACATGTTTTCTTACAGAAATGGAGACTAAGGATGTATTTTAGACATAAAACATCAAATTTACAGACTCTTTTGGCACTCAGAAAAAGAAATAAAGCTAATTATTTTACAATTGATAATTACTATTTTCTAAAAAAAGATTAAGAATATTACCAAGTTATCATTAGCTCTCACTTATTTGCTGAATTTTAATGTATCGACAGATTTCCCTTTAACTTTTGTGTTACTACATAAGGTGTACATGGGTTATATATGCATTTCAGGTATTTAAATATTCTTGGATATGTTACTTAATTTTTTCATATTTGTAAAATACGATATGTACTTTCAGAAGTCAATAAACAAGGTACCCTTTTTAGAAACTCTTTTCAAAAATGTTGTTATTACATATTCATCCTCTTTGGGATGTGTGTCTGACCCCACAAAGGGCTGATTTAAAATCCCATCTTATTTGTTCTTGCAACAAAGACTATATACTGTGAACTGGTAAATGATCCCCAATATTTATGACACACTTGGTTAAACAGGAAATGGGCTGCTTCTCTAAATAATGCACAAGTCTACTTCAATAACACACCACAGTGCCACCTTAGAAATCACTCTGCATATATTGATCAGTAGGAGAGAGACCGAAATGTTTGCAAACTTAACATGGCTTCATAGTATTGTATCTGGAGATAGTAAGAAGAAAGGAATCAATACACGCCTCTACCCTGAACTCTACAGTACGCTTTGCCCCCCATTTTTGGGCCTACCAATTAAATCACTTACTCAATTTAGGTAAGTAGCATATATGGTGTAAGAAGCAAGTACTATTAATAAGAGATTATTATTTGTTGGTTGTATCATTAATAAAAAATAAATTCATGTGTATGCTATGAACCAATTGATTCTAGTTTGATGTATCAGTTTGAGAGTGATGGTCCCAAATGGTGTGAGTTTCATAGTGGATGTTGTAGTGACAAATTGGCTTGCAATGAAAATTATACCCATTGGAGTGACCAAAAAAGGGAGCATTGGAGATGTGTGACTATGAATTTTAGTGAACTGGTGACCTTCCCCTGGGACTGTTTTATTTTTCCCAAATTATGTTTTCCAGAATTACAGATTCCTCTAGGAAGATTTACTTGGTTATATGTACATGGATATTAGGTGGAGAAAGAAAATTGTCACATGCCAGCTCAATAAAATGAAGCAACATATACTAAAAAATGTACACCCAGTATCTACCATTTGCACAGTCATTTTGAGATGGTGTGTAAAATATGATTATTTCCACTTCAGAGCCGATTGTGATCTTCCTTTATAATTGTTATCAAGCGGAAAAACACTTTAATTTTTCTTGTTACTTCCAATGGAGTTTTTAATGAGCAAAGAAATGGTCAACATGCAAATGAAAGACACACAAAAGGCATATTTAATTCATACAGTAAAAGAGAGGTTCCTAAATAATCAAGAATTTACTGAAATAGAATAAATTTTGTATTACATGTTACAAACAGTTACAGTCTCAGGAAAAAGATCGTTCAGAAGATTGTTTTCTAGTAACTTTGCATTAAATGTGCTTCTTTAATTAGTTTCCTTGTAGGATATAAAGATAATTTTATCAGTTTATTACCTTGTCTTAATTCATCTAATGATGTGTTTAATGCAGAAATATAACTACTAATTAACCTGAAGGAGACAAATAAATAGGAATGAAAAAATTAAAAAATGGTACATTTCATCTTAAATGCAATTTTGTAAAGATCTCTTAATTCAATGCTCCAGCACAACATGATGTATGTGTTGGGTATATGTAATTTTCAGGAAATCCATAAGAGACAAAGGGCAAATGCTATTAGCGTATCTAAACAATGCAGTTTAGACTGTGTGAACACTAGGAAATAGAACTAGGACTGGTGATGGAGGATGCTCAGGAGAAAGAACACGACCTCAGATTCCTCCTTTCACAAATGTGAACTCCCTTGGTACTTACTGTATTAAGAAATGACATTTAGAACTCTGGTTCTAGCTAAGTTTCTGGAAAAGTATCACACCAACTTCTTCACCATCTCACCCCCAATGGGCTTTGGTTTATTGGTCTTTTAATGCCAGTTCTTAGGTTGAAAGATAGGAACAAAATGAGAATAAGATATTTATAATACTAAAATAAATGTAATAAATGTTAACATTGTTCATAAAGGTGTTATTAATTTTAGTACTTATTCCAAATATTTAAAACACCAAATTACATAGACTAGGGATAATATTGGAGAAAATTACATATACGAAGATAGTGAGCGTGCTCCTAAAGTACTAGTGTATTCATTTACGCCAAGGTGAACTATTTTCTTTTTAACACAGTCATCTGTAAGACTGCAGTGATATAGAAGGGTTCTGCATTATCACTCATTTCAGTTACCCCAACACACACACACCCCCCCTCCACAGCCCACAACCTAGAAAAGTTTGTAGAAAACTGTGCTAATAAGAACTAATGAAAAGAACATAATAAAGAGCTGCTATTACTACAAGACCACTATCACATCATTGTTTAACAGGTTATGTGATGTATTTTTTTTGCTTTTATCTGAAGTTTTAGTCAAATTGTTTCTAAGTTAGGTGAGCAACTTATGCAATTATATTTACAACTAACAAATTCTGCATGAAACTTTTACATATTTATAGGGTAATCAGTTTTAGACATTTATAATATGAATTATTTCCCACACATTCAATTAGTTAATTTGCTAATTTTCTGCTGGTGTAAACACATATCTATTTAAGAAGTAGCTTGTGGATGAGGTGACAATAGCCATGCAAACACATCCTGAGATAGAAGTTGGTAATTATGATTTGCATCACTCTTGTTAAGGGTTTACTTTTTGTTGTTTATAAGACTATGAGTGTAACTCCTCCAAATGCAAATAACCCAATTATTTGCATGTAGTCTTTTATTTCTTTTGATAGCAATTTACTCACATATTAAATCTCTAAGAAGATATTATCGTTCTAAACACATATGCAATATCAAAGTTTCAGGCTGATGAGCATTTGTTAATATCAAAAATAGACAACACAGATGTATGCAGTTTTTATGTCAATTTCTTTTCCCCAAAATGTGTTCTTTAGCAAAATGAACTCCCAGTTAAAGAATGAAGTCTGGAAAACAAGGGCAAGAAGTTCTTTGGCTGTTAGCGGGAAGTAGGAATGATTAGATAATTTTACACAGGTGGTTGATGATTGATGGAAGTGGAGGCATTATATGAGGAATGGGCAGTTAGTATTTGGGAAGGAAACACTCTACCTGTATAGCCCAGCGAATTGTCATCGTTATCAGAGGTGGGGTTTGGCGTCCCGTTGTCGTTCCCCTTCTCTAGGTCTTCAGGGTCTGTCGGAAACAACACCAGAGCTGCTGATGGGGTCACAGTAGTAACAGTAGTTGCCATTTCGAGCACAGCATGTCCAGACACAAGTAAATCCACATGTGACAGAAACACACACAAGGACAGCACACAGCACACGTCCTTCTTGCCCCTCCTGCGGCACACTAAGCTATGCGAACGTCCCAGCATCATGACTCGCAGCATCTCTACTTCTCCCTAATTTCCCTAATTCTCTGTTCTGCTTGCACCTTTGCTGCACTTCAAAGCTGGCGAAGGGCTCTGACTGCCCTCTGCGAGGCCGTCAGCCTGGAGTGAGGGAGCATATGGAGGAGGGAGAGGGCAGGGTGGCTGAATGCTAGCATTGCTAATTTTCCACCTTATTGTTAATCAAAGCTATTGACTGTGATCACTCCCCATCATCGCTTCATCTCCTGCCAATTACAGGCTCAAGGGACTCTACCTCAAATGGGTGGGGGAGGCTGTGGGTAAAATAGGGTCTTGTCAAATAAGAGGGTGGATGATAAAATAAAATGCCATACTTTTTCTGAGCAACAGTGAAAAAAGTGGTGCAGCATCACATCTTTCAGAAGGCAACATTTGTCATCTTAAAGGATTGAGATACATTTACTGAAAAGCATGCATGTGTAAAATGACACTTTGCACATTTTGGCTTGAATATTTAAAAACATTCCAAGTGCTTGAGATTCTATGTTGCAGTCATTCAGATAAATATTTTCATCCACCTACCCTGATTTTTCTTGGGTAAAGAATTGCTTTTTCATGTTTTTCAAATTGCACATTCATTTTTCTATGAAGAATTTTAGAGATAACACTAAGCATAGTGATACTTGAATTCCAATATCCAGAAGCTGAGCAGCAGTACAAATATGTATAGAGAGAAGCCTGGCACACCACTGCTGATTTCACTTGTGCTCCATCACTCTAGGCATCATATCTACCTGTGTTAGATAAATATGAGCTCGGTCTCCAGCCCCGTTGCTGATAAGCACAGACACAATAAAACCCGCACGTACTTCCTAAATTGAATACTGTGGAGTCATAGGTCATTCAAGTTGTGATGTTCTGCAGGCTGCTTATCACCTTAAGCAGCATCTGCAGAGGATTCCTCAGTGAAGCAATGAAGAATCACAGCTGCTTTTTACTTAAATAAGAAAGTATGTGACTTACAAGGGAGGTAGCAAGTGCCAGCAGGTAATGCTCTTCAGAAACATCATTGGGGTCATTAGTTTTGTGTCCCTGCCAGTTTTTGTTTTTTGGGTTTTTTTTTTAGCTAAGTCAACATATTTTATCTTAGACACAACTATTCAAATTGCTTTTAGAAATGATTTACAGATATTTTACTAATTTTTAGAGGATAAATGTCTAACATGAGTCTGCTTTGTGGGTTTTTTGTATGTAGCATATTTCTTCACTCCATCTCCCTGCCTTCCCTCCTCCCTTCTGTCATGTATCTGTCATGTAATTAACCTAATGTGGCTAAAATGGAGAAGAAAAAAGTATAACATTTAAATCTGTGCAGACTACAGGGGAAAAGTGTTCATTATTGCCCTATTCATCCTTGCCTTGCCGGAGAAAAATGTTGTCATTTTGTCCTTAAAATTGACTCTGAAAGTGGTACAGCAGAAAAATGCTCCACTTTCTACCCCTCCAGCCTGTTAAATTATTTGTATGCACACACTGTTTAGGTCAGAGTTTTAATCACATCAGTAAGAGATAACGGGGAAATGGGCATATCTGTGTATTTTGAGGCAGTATTAGCAAAATGTTCTGCCACAAACTCAGTAACCGTGCTCATGCAGACTCACTGCCTGAAAGTGCGTAATGGAGGAAAATAAACGGAAGGTGCTGGAAGGGATCTTTGAAGGAGGCCTTTCCTGCTTAGCCACAATCTTATTCTAAAGCACACGGTATGTTTAGGGTTACCTTAATTTTAGACTATTTTTTCTGAGTAACATATGTACCTCTTCAAGGCAAGTATTACTTTTAATTTATGACAGAATGGTTTATTTAATATGGATGCACACGTTTCTAATCACTCAACAAACAATAAAAATCTATCCGCATCCACAACACGAACTACATCAGTTTGTCTCTATGATGTCATGAGACTTTGTGATAAGGCTTGTGCCTGCTTCGTTACTGAACCCAGCCTGAGAATGAGCATATTATTACAAAAGCAATGGAGATGAGGAAAGAAAGTTCACTGTCATTTGAAATGAGATACTTAAATCTGTTTAAAGTAGATTTTTCAGCTATGTGTCACATCCTATGTCCTTTCTAAATTTGCTTTCCTGTTTTCACCCATCAGCTTTCTGGCCCCTTCTTAGTCTCAGGAAAGGAAAGGATAGACTTTGCCTTAATCAGTGAATCTAACCATATGTATACAGTGCATTCAATATACCTCTTAAAGCTTCTCATTGGTAATATACTTGGACCTACAGGAAACAAAAGGTCCCATTTTTACTAACTTTACTTATTTTTTCCTTCCCCCTCCTTCCTCTCAAAAAATGATAATAACAGGAAATAATCACTTGACTCTTTGCAAGTGAGTTGGAGGACCAATTCAAAGAGAATCCAAGAGATATCTAGTTAAAGTTTTTAGTAAATAGTATTGATCATGAGAGCCATGGAATGGAACATAACGAGGCAAGAGGTTATTCAGTGCTTATAATGACTGAAGGAGGTCTCCTTGTGTTTGGAGTCTAAAGAGCCTTGGCCAGCTGCGGGGGTCACCCAGGTCTGAACTGAAGTAGGTGTGGCTGTAATTGATAAAAGCCCTCATCCTATCTGGAAATGCACTGGCACTAGGGGTCCTGAATGCTGTGTGCCTCTTGCTCCCTTTAGACTGTGAATTCCTGTGGGCCAGGTGCTCTGCTTCATGTTGGTACATCTACCACTTTACATGGGATCTACAGCATTGTACAGGCCTAAGTGGATCATTTTCCCCTTTTCCTTTATGAAAATAAATAAATTAATGACCACACGGTGACCAAAAATGTAGATTTCATATGATAGTTCTCAATACAAAACAATTTGAAAATACAATTGCATTTCTATTATAATCAGAAAAAATACTTGACATAAATTAACTAAAATGCTGTTGTATTCTCTGTATCCATATAAGCATAGAAAACATTCTTTTTCAATATAAAAATAAGTCTTTAATTATTAAATCATAAACACTCAAGTTTCCAAATATGTCACCTGGACCCTCACAACGACCTTCCATCAGGCATAGAGAGTCCTCGGAATTACTGGTTGTTTGGCCTTCGCTGCTTCTTAAGGCAACAAATTTCAATTTTATACTTGTCTTCTGTTTTATGTTAGTTTTTTTTTTAAACAACAAAACTCTTTCTTAGGTTCTAATTCGGATCCTAATCTGGGGGACCACACAGAACTGACATCTCATCTCTCAAAGCCTTTTCCCTCCCAACACTCTTTAAATGCTTGTGTTTTACAGGGCTCCAGACTTCTTCTTTTTCTTGTTCAACCTGTAAATACCTTCTCCAAGGCTCATGACTTCAGCTATTTTAAATAAAATGATGGAACTTTCACATATCTTAGTTAGATGATCCACCACCAACAAAATCTCTCCACTGCTTATTCAACTTCATGTGTGAAGCATCAAACTCATCATTTTCTCTGTCAACCTACTCTTTTTCTATAGTTTCTGTCTATGCTAAGAAAGTCTTTGCTATCTTATATTTTTAACATTTTCATAATTCAGTGAAATATTTCTATCTGGGGTTAAAATGAATTCTGGCCTATAGGCTTACTGTTTATAATAGATTTTTCTACATGGTTTTATTTTATTTTATTGTGCAGGGGTTATATTCCAAGCATAAACCTATAATATACAAGATAAGAATATAATATAACAATATAATATATAACCATAAAATATACATATAATTTATATCTGATATATCCTGGGCCATCTAATAACAGTCTTGACAGAGTTCATATAAGTCACAATGATGAAAATAATAAAATACTATAGTTTCTTTATAATGGAAAGTGTTGTTCAGCAAAATTTATCCTTAAATATAATAATTCATGAGAGGTGATACAACTTTCTTTAATGGTAAATTAAATGGTAAATTTTACATTTGTTAATCTGTATAACAATAAACTGAGATTTTTCTAACACCTATGTCAAAATATAATGGAAATTCTGAATTAAAAGAATCCTTATATGACAACCCCTGATAAAATAATTCATTTAGACATGTATTATCAATGCATATTAAATCTGTTAGGTAAAAAAATGGTAGGCAACAGTATATTTTACAGGGCTAGAGTATCATCCCATAACTTATTTCCTAATTGCAAAGGGGAAAATGTAATTTTAGAAAGAATAGATCTGGCATTCACCTCTTGAACTCAGTAATCACACGCAGTATTACCGATAGTGGGTGACTAAGAGGGAGGACAATTGTGTGATGCAATATACAATATCACCTATGAAGCATTCAGACTAACAGTGTTTCCCCTGGATTCAAACAAGATTTAATACCCAACTTAAGATCTACAGAAAAGAAATCTATCATTAGAATATACATGCAGAATAATTAAGGGGCGAATTATCTTTAAATTACTTTCAAATGTTCCAAAAAGTACATTGAGATAATTAAAGCAAAATGGCATAATGTTAACAATAACTCAATCTATTATTAAAAAACATTTTAAATAGTTTAAAGGATGGTGGATGAAAACTGATTAAAATATCTAATATTATTTTTGTAGTACAAAGACTTATAGTCTACTACTCTTCAACTAATATATCTCTAAATGGTTCATCATAGTGTGGAGCCAAATGTTATACTGTGGGAAATAAAGGCCTTAGAGAAAAAAAAACTGGTCACTTAAATTGCTTCCTTCGTTTATTTTTTAATTTGGTTTGGCTTTAATTTAAAGCTCAAAACATGAGTTTTTGTCTTTATTCTTCCTTTTAGTCATATATAGTTATATAAATATATGTTAAAAATAGTAAGTTCTTCCTTTTTTCCTACGCAATGTGTCAAACTGGTTTCGTTATAGATTTGCATTATCACCGTGCAGAGCTTTAGCATTAATTGACATTTTGAAGATGACCATTAATAAAAGATTAGGGGAAAGCAAATGAATATAAACTACTATCAATATGAGAATTGTGTTCTACAAATTGGATCAATTCTCATTGATTCTTTCCTACTAATCAAGAGGAATGCAGGGAATGGGTACTTTAAATGGAGTACTTCGAACATTTAATTAGAAATCTAGACAATGAATTAAAAATTAAGTACAAAAACTATGTTTGTGGAGCTTTAAATTTGTGTCATAATTCTACAAGATCAAATTAAAGTTAAATTCAAACTTCTGCTTGAATCATTTTTGGTTAAAATAATTGTGGCAGATACATCATTATTTGTCTCATTCTTTGAACTGGCAAAAAGGGAAGAAATAAGAGTCATGTTATAGAGATGAGAGAGGAAAAATGAAAAAAACAGTAGGTGTTTTTAGGTAGCTAATTTACACAATATAGAGAATGAAACAGAAAAAAAAATCACTTACAATGAGGACTAAATGATTTTTCAGAAATTAACATGCTATAGAATATTGAATATAATATGTATCAAGTTCTAAAACTGTGCTACAAAATATTAAATGAAATCTATTTTTCAAGCAGCAATATGGTGACAGAAAACAATGTGTTACAACCATCCCTAAGTTTGCTCTTATAAGGAAAATCAAGGTTGCTTCTTCAGGTTTCTGTCATAGATAAAAGAACCATGATTATAATGATCAACCAAACTTAAATAAAATGATAGAGTAGGTAATTGTAACTAATATGAGATGCCGGGATTGTATTAAATGAAAAAGTAGATTTCATACAAAGATCTCAACATATATGACAGTACTTTTTCTATTTTCTGATTTAGGTGATTAGATAACTGAATGAATTAAATGCGAAAAAAGAAAAGTAAGAGTTGTACTGATCATAATCACAACTGATATTTCCATAATGCTTTAGTTTATTTAACATAAAGTACACTACTTTGTATGTATGGACACATACACTTTTCTCATGCAGTTTTTACAGTTCTGTCATCATTGTAGTCATCACCACGGTCATGACCAGGACCCACGTCATCAATGTTCTATTTTGGAGATGCTGAAACAAAAGCTCAGAGAATTTCTTTGTCCTCTGTCATGAAACTAGTAAGTATTGTATTTGGAATTTGATTCCAAATGATTTCTGTCTCTGAGGCACCTTATCTTTTCACTATACCCAATGACTTCTCTTTAGTCATCAATCTAATTCTAGGAACTGGATGGAATTTCAATAGTATGTAAGCAATGAGACACCAGATAGTGATTCTTTTCCAGTCACTGAACAATAAGATTGGATAATTTCACAAACCTATTTCTTAGCTCCATTAAGCATATCACTGGGGCTTCCTCACTGTCTTCTTTTATAGATAAGATGAAAATAAAGTAGTTGATACGATAGTTGCTTATGTTTAAGCAAGAAATGCATGATGACATTTTATTAAAATAGTGGTTTATTATTAAAATAAGGCTTTACCCACATATATTTAAATATGTAAATTTGGGGATTGACCTACTGCTTGAATAAAATCAAGATAAGTAATAATAAGGTAATAAATTCAGAATTTTTTCTTGATAATTATTTTTATTGTTTTCAACAACAAGGATTTATTTTTGGTCTAAACTTAAGGAGGCTTAAAACAGGGTCATGTCTTATACATCCTGATATGCTTAACCTTAGCACAGTACTCAGAACAGAGAAGGTGATCAATACATTTTTGTTGGATGATTGGATGAAAGAAACACTGAAGCATAGTTTTGTTGGAATCAAGAGTTCAAATGAAAATAGCTTTTCTCAATGGATGAATATCAATTATTCCCTTATTAAGATTTTACTATATATTTATCTCTATAAAATCATAATCATTATAAATCTAAATCAAAACTACATTTTGGGAGATTACTATTGCTGATAAAATAATATCTTCTTCCCTCCCTCCCTTACTCCCCATGTAAATATATACTCTAGGAAATAGAATCTTGTTTGAGTTAAATCAGTTCAGGGTTTAACTGTTGCCAGTTTGCCTTCTTGATGTCAAAAGGGATGGTTTAAAAATAACCACATATGACAAAATGGATATGAAGGAAAATGTAATAAATAGTGGTCATTCTCAAAACTGAAAGAAGTTGTCATATGAATAAAATAGAGAGATATTTAAATGTTGCCAGATAGGTGGACTGAATTTTATTTCTATAAACTCTCTCTGATTTGAATAATTTTACGTATAGATATATAATATAAACATAGGAATATTCTTATTTGAACAAGTGAAATGCATTTTTCTGAGAGGCTGCTTCCAAAACAAAAGTGATATAATGCAAATTTGGAATACTTGGTTTGAAATGCCATATTTTAATTTTGAATTTGCAAAAAGTTACAATTCTGAAAAAAGGAACAACAGCTAAATGAAAATTCTTAAGTACAATTTTGTTTGACCTAATTTGGTGTATATATTCAGTATGTATCTGATTACATAATAGAGACCTAACACATATTTAAGCAAAAACACCTAAGAAAAACATGTATAAATATAACTGCTCTGTTCATATAAGATACACTACTGAATGTTAGGAAGGTAAATACCTTATTGGATAAACCTGTGATTCAGAATATAAATGTCACAGAAGAAGCTTTTAATTCATTTAAATTCAACTTAATTTGACAGAACAAGATAAAGTACCTACTGTATGGAAATCTTCTTATTGATGGAAAAGTGGTTATAATTTTAAAACCATTTGTTCTTAGAATTCTTCTAGTGGAAACACTGACAAAGTGGAGCTCTTAAAGTAATTGGGAAAATTATGCTTCATAATGACAATATGTGTTTTCCTTTGATATCTGAGTGTTAGTTTCAAGAAAGTCAAAGAAGTGTTAGTGAAAATAGTAAGTGATGACTCCTTTATATAACTAGAAGCTAAGATAATTGTCCAGTTGAATTCTGCATTTATTCAAAATGCTCAAATCAAATCCTCAATAATATCTGACTTGACATAACCTTGGTTGTATGGAATTTAATCTGCAGAGATTTACTCCCTTGAACTTCATTTGTGAGAGTTAATTTCTGGTGCATTTTACTTGTGTTTTGGGCTCTATCTCTCTGTTGAGTTTTTTTTGTTGTTGTTGTTAATCTCCCCACCCACTTTGCCCTGGTATTCAACAGCTTTTCTTTTATTGTGCTTAGCATCTGCTACTGTTCCACTCCCTTCCAGTCAAAGCATAAGGTAACTTCAACACGGGCTAATTAAATAATGCTCCAAGTTAGTTAACAGGTGGTGGTCCCAGCTGCCCTACTTGTATGAACAGATACATCTGGCATTGTAAGGAACCAGAATGACACAATAGTAATACCTGAATGAATGGAGTACACTTTCCAGAGCATTAATTGGGGATCAGGAAGAAATAGGACCATTTCTCTTTTACAGAGTGAGAAATTTGGTTTCAGTGTATGGTGATCACCATTGAGATTCTGAATAAAACTGCAGAACTTTTTATTTTTAATCTGTGCTCATTTCTCATCATAGAATATGTAAATCTATTACCATTTCTCCTAAGTATGTTAATAAATTATGTATCTAATCAGTGCTGTAAGTTAATATGTCTAATGATATTCAAGAAAGATCCACATAATTTATGAAATGTAGTCAAAATATCAAATAATTTACTTAGCATTTTGAATTCACTACAACTAACTACATATTATTATTTAATTAGATAAACTATATAGTAGTATTTAAGAGCCACTAAATCATCCAAGTTATTTTATCTTGTTTGTGTCTTTTTTTCATTTATAAAATGTGAAATAATAATATCTATTTAATTGAAGGCCCATGAAGATAAACGAGGCAAATATTTGTAAAGACCTTACTTTAGTCCTGTAAGGTGCTCGGCACTAAAGTAATTAGGTGATAAGAAACCAGAAATTGTTATTATTATAATTAATCCACATTAGAATGAACTTTAAATGGATCCTTTAATAATTCTTAATAAAAATCATGTGTATTTTCCTCTTGAAATGAGCAAAGACATTCTTTTTCTACCTTAATGTGCCAATTTGGAGTTTATAAGAGAAAAAAATGAATAAAGAATCCGTTAAAATGGAGGAGAAAAATGGATTTTGAAATTTCACTTTTCTCTAGCCATGTTTCATCATGTGTTCCGCTGTTTTCTTCAAGCACACATTTGCATAGAAGACCTCACTAAATCGTTCAGAAAGTATTTCCATGTAGACAGCATTTAATCCTTATGGCAGACTCCTTGAACTGCAGATTTTAGTTTGCCTAATTGCCTGGTTGCTTTGTGCTGACAAGGATGAATTCACTCAACATTATTTCTTTAGGGGAAACAACACTTGATACTGAATTTACAGATTTCTTTAGTCTTGAGAAAAGCTTTTCTTTCCCTTGTCCAGTGCCGTTTCAACCTCTACCCCAGATCACGTGAGAACTGCCAGTTCCTCAGCCGGCCCCACCCCCCCAGGTGTTCTCAGACGCCTGCCATCCATCTGCAGCCCTTATGGGCATCTCCGAAGCTGCATTCACTCAACTGCTAAAGGGACAAATTTCCTCCATAATCTCTTCATTGTCTGCTTTTTCTAACCACAGTCACGGTTTTGCGCTCTTCATCCTAATTGTGCTTTTGATTATTGGGGTTATTTTATGCCTTGGCTTTCCCAAAGGTCACAGAGATTAGCTGTGTCCAATCCAGGGCCAGAGAGAATGTACCCCCATTCATCCCCCTCCATTGATTTCCCCTCAGTGTGAGAGTGGCAGCAGTGCTTCTGTCTTTTGTATTCTCATTTGATATTTTCCTTGCACCCCTCCCCCACTTCTTAGAGGAAAGTTGTCTGTAGTGATGGTTGTAACACAAGAGGTTTCACCGAAGCAAATCCAGAAAAAAAGCAGGGAAAGTACAGAAGTAGGACACTGCTGATGAAATCCGTTTGCACTTGATTCTTCCTTCTGTTGTTTCCGTTCATTTAGCTCACAGCCATTCAACGCTTCCACTTCGTAACATCAAGCTGCGTTTTAAGATAGCAGGCCTTTCCCTTGCTTTTTGTCAGTGTGTAATTAATTGTACACACATATTACACATATAATTACATACATACTATGGATTAAAATTATATATGATATAATAACATGTACAATATGTTTCTTCTCTGCTTTACTTTGCCAGTTTTTATTTTTGTGTTTTTTATGCACCACCATTACAGTATTAGATATTCTGACTTGCATTTGTTTTTTTAATGGGAATCTCTGCCAGCCTTTATTCTCACAAGTACTTACATAGTGAGATGATATGTTTTACTTACTAATGTTGTTCCTAAAGAGACATTCTTACTGTAAATTAATGGAAATTTTTGAAACTTAAGGCAATAAAAGTACTTATTTTTAAGGAAAGTGCATATGTGTGTGCATGCAAAGGGAGTGAGGGGGTCCTGAACAATAAACACCCCCAAATAACCCCAAATTCCATGACATTAGGTTGTTTATAACATTATTCATATTTAAGTGATAGTGGGGGCCTTTTATTATATAAAAATATTTTCTCGCACCAAAGTTCTTGGCTCATGGAGAAGTCCATTCATTAGCAATGGTCAACAGTTTAAAAAATGGTAGGAGGCAGCCCTGGCTGGCGTAGCTCAGTGGATTGAGCATGGGCTGTGAACCAAAATGTCGCAGGTTCAATTCCCAGTCAGGGCACATGCTTGGGTTGCAGGCCATGACCCGCAGCAACCGCCCATTGATGTTTCTCTCTCTCTCTCTATCTCCCTCCCTTCCTTCTCTAAAAATAAATAAATAAAATATTTTAAAAAATGGTAGGAGGCAGTCCTCACTAGATTTCCCTTCTTGTTGAAACTCAAGTGACTAGTGATTTTCTAGTTGGGGAAACTATCTGCTTGGCCCTAAAGAAAGATGTCATGAATTATGATCTTGTTCATTGAATAATACAGCCTCCTAAGTCGAAAGGCTTTTCAGAAACTATACAGCATATTCACATTAAAATTCGAAGATATTGGGCTAGTTTCTTCCCTCCTTCTGCAATCCCTGTTTTATAATTCATAATACAATTATTTATAGATAAGGAAATGTGTTTATTGATAGATTCAGTGGATTTACAGTATTCCCCTCATATAACCTTTTAAAGTTTCATTCTTAAAACTTTCCATCAGCTTTTAGAGGAAAGAGAGCCTAGGTGGCCAGCAAATTCAAGACCTGTGTTTTCAGTGATGCAGCTTCTGTTGGGTCCTTTTGGTCAGCACAGCATGGAAAGCTTAATATAGTAACTAATAATCTTTTTATTGTGCTTTTCTGATCATTTTTAAATAGAAACCAGGTTTTTAAAGAAACACATTTTTCTGCAAAATAGGAAACAGAACTGAAGTATATAGGTCGATATAAAATAAAAAATATGCCAAGTTTTATATATTGCCAGGATTATGGTAACTATGCATATCCACTTTAGGGAAATATTACAGAAATTATAAATAAATACTTTAACTTTTGCTGATGGAGAAAATGAAAAATAAGTAGAGGAAAATCTCTGTAATATGTAACCTTCAACACTTAGCATTTGAAAATGCCCTAAAGTGTTACTGTAAACCTTCAACCCACAACGAGGGGAGTGAGAAATGGCCCTAAGATTAACAATTTAACAAGTGGAGGGCTAGTTTTACATTAGTAGTAAATTAATGTAGATAATATAATGTAATATACCCTTATGATTATATTTTGGGGGATAAGACTAAAGTATAAATACTAAAATTTTATTTTGGAGATGTGTATTTCAATGCTTAGCTATGATTACAGATATTGGGTTGACCAAAAAGTTCATTTGTTTTTTTCTGTAAGATGGCTCTAGTAGTGCTTGGTTGTCTTTAACTTCATTGGAAACAATTTTGTTAGATTGTATTGTGACAGCTGTCATATCAACGTGCACTTAAAAAAGTTTATTGAAATTGGTGAATTTTTGTGTAGTCATTTTAATATTGAAGGTGGAAGAGAATATGCAACATCTTCAGCATATTATACTTTACTATTTCAAGAAAGGTAAAAACACAACTGAAATGCAAGAAAAGATTTGTGCAGTTTATGGAGAAGGTGCTGTGACTGATCAAATGTGTCAAAAGTCATTGGTGAAATTTCATGCTGCATATTTTTCAATGGATGATGCTCCACAGTTGGGTAGACCAGCTGAAGTCTATAGCAATCAAACTGGGGCATTAATTGAAACATGCTATCATGTGGGAGATAGCCAAGATACTCAAAATATCCAAATCAATAAAGTTATTGGTGAAAATGAAAAAATGTGTCTTTTATTTTACAAAAAAAACTAAATGGACATTTTGTCCAACCCACAATTACCTAATAGCTGGTAACCAAACTTGCTAGCAAATATAAATCTTCCATTGATTATTAATTGCTTACTTACATATAATTTTGTAGCTCCTAGGCGAAAATACTCTCTTTAATTGTACATAATTCTGGCTAAGACAAGTAGGTATAAAATATTACAGTGAATGAGAAAACATAAAAAGATGAAAAATGTGCCAAAGTAGTTACACAATATAGGCAATTAACTGACCAGTATAAAAATGATAACATCATATTGTATTTCACAGAGAATAAAGACATCAAACTTTCCATCAATCACATGTGTAATTTACTGTGCCACTAAGAGTTATGTTATATATTCTTCTTGCAAAAAATACTGTACTCAGAAGGCTAGTAAATCATAACAGAAGTCATTGTGAATCCTTTAAAAACCTGAAGCTCTACTAACTTTGCTGGAAGAGTCTGAGAAGCATGGAAACTCTAAACTCATGTTCGTTAGATATAATATTTTTAAATTAAACTTTTTATTTTGAGATATTTTGTATGTTCACATGCAGTTTTAAGAAATAATGTAAGAATATCTATTGTACATTTTACCTAGATATCCCCAGTGGTAACATCTTGGTAAGCTGTAGTGCAATGTCACAAACAGGTTGTTGACATTGATATGGAAAGGACAATAGGGGTCCTTCATGTTGCCCTTTTACAGCCAAACCCACTTGCCTCATGCCCACCCACTCCTTATTCATAATCTGTTCTCCATATCTGAAATTTTATCATTTGAGAGTGTTCTGTAAATGAAATCATACAGTATGCAACTTTTTGAGAATGCCTTTTTTCAGTCAGCATAGTTCTCTAAAGATTCATCCAGGTTCTCCTGGGTATCAAGAGCTTATTCCTTTTAATTGCTGTGTAGTATTCCAGTGTGGCTCACCTGCACTTAAACCATGGACCAGTTTATGTATACTCAGGTTGTTTCCCAGTTTTTGCCTATTCTGAATAAAGTTGTTATAAACATTTGTGTATGGGTTTTAGGTAAGCATAATTTTTATGTCAGGGATAAATGTCCAGGAGGAAAATTGCTGAGGTATATGGTAATTGACACTCAATTTTTTAAGCTTACTTGCTACATTTACTTCCAGTGTAGCTGCATAATCAGCCAATTAGTTTTGAAAGGCATGCATGAATTCACATGAAAGATTTACCTTTGTGGCATTAGGATTAGATTGAACTCCTGAGAATTCTTTCCTTTCCTCCCTCTGTCTCCCATCCCCTCTCCCATTCTCCCTTCCAAGTCCCTCTCCTTCTCTTCCATTCCCTCCCTTGTAGGGTTTTTCTCTCCTTCTTCCCTCCCTTCCTTCCTTCCTTCCTTCCTTCCTTCCTTCCTTCCTTCCTTCCTTCCTGCCTTCCTTCCTTCCTGCCTTCCTGCCTTCCTGCCTTCCTTCCTTCCTTCCGTGTATGTTCCTCCCTCCCTTCCTTTTCTCTCTTCCTTTCCTTCTTATCTGTGTATGGAATTTCGGTAGAAGGAATGACTATGTGAACCTAATCTGAGATCAAGTAAGGTAAGTAATATTACAGCTTTGTAGATCCTTTAAAAGCATTGAAATTGAGTTTTATAGGCTTTCAAATATTTAATGTTGTCTTCTTATATTACAAATATGCAACTGATATTAAGAACAAAGAAAATGCAGAATAATCTTTTTTGTTTCCTTTTTCTATTGATAGCAATAAGCTATCAATATATAGCCAAAAATAAATATCACAAGTTTAAAAATATCACAAGATAGAAATTTGTTATATTGTCACATACATGAATAGCATTTTCTAATAGAAAAAAATTGTACTTTGTAGGTTATTATGCAATTCAAAATGAAGCATATTTGGGAGCACATAATCCAATAAAAATATATACAATCTAAGCTAGTATATAAGTATAGATAAAGGCTTGAACAAAAACTACCTATATCAAATTATGATTTCAAAAAAGCTTTTTAGTTTTGTACTCTAAAGATATTTTCATGTCTTTAAAAAACACTATACAATGTTTTTTATATCAATTTATTAAAACAATCAAGTTGGTATGGTTTGTAATTGAGAAATTAAAACAACTACTTTTCAATATTTAAAAAATCTATTGCTAAAAGTTATAGGTAAGGTTATATTGACAGGAAGAATAATAATAATCTCAGGTAACTGACTTTAAAATCAAATATAAAAGCAACAGGTAGTCTTGAAAAATAGATAAAATCATTTATAATTTCAAACTTTTATACTTATGGAATCAACAGTTGATTCCATAAGTTGAAAGAAGATTCCTGATCCCAGAAAAAAATGTATGTAATTATTCTATTAATAAAACTATACTGTCTTGATTTTTTAACATGAAAAGTATAAACAAATATAAAATTACTTATTATAATAGTTGTTTAAAATATGGTGTAAAAATTAGTTGTTTCAAATATGGTGTATTCACCATATTTGAAAAACCTTGTTATAAGATTTTATAACAAACATGTCTGTTAATAAATGGATTATCAAGCCACCACAATAGAAGATGATGTAAGAAAAAAAAATGTTGCCCAATTGACCTGATCAATTTCTGAGAAGATTAAAAGAATATTGACGGGGGTCAGAGAGTGGATTGTCCTAAATTTAAACCCCAATCTTTTATTCTATAAACTCTGACAGCTTGGGAAATAAAGTTCAGGTCACAATGACATTATTTCCCTAACAGCTTCAGAAAATGAAATAAAACACAGAAAAATGAAATTAAATGAAATATAATAACTAATCACCTTCATAGTATTCTGAATGAAATGGATGAGATAAAGATACATGGATAGTTCTCCTATCAATATGTCAGTAGAGATCAGTTAATTGGTAAGAAATTATATTTGGTATCCTGTGCTCAACTTCTTAAACTTTTAAGAATACTTCAAATGGGTACATTTACACTAAAGATAAAGAATAAAAAGACTTGCTAAAGAAATTTTCTCAGAAATTTTCTAGACTATTTCTAGTTATAAAATAATAAACATTCATTATAAACACCAGTAAAAGCCTATACTCAAAGATCAGTCTTCAATCTAGAAAGGCAAGAATGTCACAGAGCTTGGAATTGTCTCTATCTCGTTACTGAGATACTCCTATCATCAGACACCTTTCAAGAGTAGCCTATCAATCGATATTAATTTAGGGCATCAGAGTTGGTCTGAAAGGAATAAAAATGCACAAGAATAAGATACAGAAAACTTTAACTAAAAGAAATATTTCAGCAAAATAGAGATCACTAATACTATAACTATTTTGATTTCTTATCATTTTTGTGAACATAATTGCACAAAAATTTATTATTTTATATTTGTAGAGTTCAATATAG
Organism: Phyllostomus discolor; assembly: GCF_004126475.2. Lineage (NCBI taxonomy): Eukaryota > Metazoa > Chordata > Mammalia > Chiroptera > Phyllostomidae > Phyllostomus > Phyllostomus discolor. Next base: position 66,268,758 of record NC_040904.2, read on the forward strand.
AAGACAAAAACACTGTGTATACACACATATGTATATGTAGGAATATGTGCGTATACATATGTATACATATATGTATAGATATCCTGGACTTGTATGAAGATAACTCACCAGCAGAAAATACAAGGTTAATTTTTCATTGCCTTTTTTTATGTTGCTATTCAGAGCTTTACAGAATTAAATGTATGCTACTTCATAGAATTAGAATCAAAACTGAAAACACAGACAAAAATATAAAGAATATTAAAAGAAATAAAGAAAATATTGGAAGAAATAGATCAAAATGCTTAGTAACAAGTGTTTTAAAAAGTTAATATGCATCTTAGTGTATTCTGATTATTTAAGGAGAGAAAAAGGAATAAGAAGACCTTGAATTCAGAGAGAAGACAGCTTTTCTCTAGGTAAAAGGAAATGGTGCAATATTTTTCAATAAGTGCTTTATTTACATATCAACATAGTGTAATGAGTATTTCTAAAGTGCAGAAAGAAAATGTAGGAATTAGTTTTGGAAGGAAATGCAAATAAATGTTCACACATATACAAAAAACAACATAAAAATGTCCCTGATTAAAATGATATGGTTGCATAGTGGAAATGTTCTGAATTTACTTTTCAAATAGCAAGTAAGGATAGCACAACAAATTTGGGTTTAAATTATTATTTTAGATGGGGTATCTTTATACCACCTGTCAGGTAGCAACTTAAATTTCAGGCAGAGGACATAATAATTGGTACAGCTATGGTTTAAAAGATGATTTTACTTTCCTTGAATACCTAGTTTGCCTGAGAGAAATACTTTGCTAATCACAAAATTCAGAAAATACTTCCTGTTTGGCAAAAATCAAGATGTATTGACTGTGAAACTGGCAATTTTTTCATTGAAAAAGAAGCACGAATAAACTAAGCTGGTGAGTTTTCTTTTTCTATAAATGAATCACTTTCAAGAGATGAAAATGGCTGCAGATAAGAGGTTCAATATTATATTTAGGCTATGTTCATGAGCCAGCTTTATTCCACACACAGCTCTTTTCCAAGGCTGAAATTAGTTGCTTAGAATTTGAGTTAAATAATCCTACACTTGAAATGACTTTAGGAAATTGGGTGTTAGGGAGACCAGCTAGCACCATTCAATTAAGTGGTCTTTGAACAGAGAAAGTGGTTTCCTTTGAATGGGAGGAAAAAAGAGTTTGATCACATTTAAGCTAATCTATCATTTATCATACCCAGTGGCTGAGATGGTTAATGACTCTATTGATTCTTTTTGGTGCTTAGTTTTATATACAACATTTAACCAATGTGAGGCTGAATATGGGATTTGTTTTCCATTTGTTATTGATGCTCTTAAATTATCTTTATTTATCCCCATAGACATTGATTTCAAAAGGGAATTTCAAAAGGGCTTTAGGTAGTATCACTTTCTTAACCTGTATTTAATTTTCAGATTTGCTTTGTAATATACCTTAGGTATTTTTCCATGCTTGTATTAATCTCCAGAGCTCTGTTTACTTCTAGTAGGATAAGAAAAAAAAAGCAGTGCAACATTTCCAGCAATGCCAGTCGCAGATGCTTCAGAAATAACTTCTTTTCTTTGTTTTTCTTTCTTGTTTCTCATCTGCCTCTATTATATCACTCTGTCCATTTATGTAGGACATGGTAATTTTTCTTTTGTTCTTACCTCTTCTTTGAGGGTCATAGAGGCCATTTCTAGGAAGCTATCTGTCTTTACAGAAAGACAAAGAAATAAGTGGAAGCACGATAGACTTGCAGAAGCTGCAAATATGATCAAACAACATCATGAAGGTGAAGGGAATGCATAGTTATGATAAATGTTTGTTTAAAAATTAAAAGTGAAACCAGACGAGAAATTAGATAAGTCTGGGAGTGGGGAACAGTCTAAAACAGCATGGCATGGGGAATAACAAAACAAAACAGATTAAGTTAGGCATGTAAGAGAAGTAGATAAAGCTGGTTTCTGAGTTAAGCTCAATGACCCACTTAAGCCAATATGAATAATTTCTATTTGTGAGTATTTATGTATATAGCTAATGGATTAGTAAATCTAAAGTAAATTAGTTATCCCCTGAAGCTGTCTGAAATCACCATGGAATAAAATATGTCAAGAACCCAAACAATACCAGTAAAGTCAGTTCTCAATACTGAACCCCATTCTCAAGGAACATTTACTAAAATGCTGAATTCTTGAAATACAGTGTCTAATAGGTTGGTTAGAGTTGATGGATAATGTTGGTACTATCAGAATTGAAGTCTAGACATGGCATAAACATGACTGTAGAAAGAATTTGTTCAGAACAGCAAAATCAAAGATGTGTTTATACAATGGTATGTTGGGAGTCTCATAAACTGGCTCCAAGAAAGTCAATGCTTCACATCCGTTTCCAACTCCATATACATGTCAGTACCTCAGAATCCTTTGTGGTGGGACTATTTACACCATGAGAATCAGCAAACACTGTAAGTCATGGTCTTTCCCTCAGAGAGCCAGTAGTTAGCCATTTGCCAGAACACAATGGCCTTTTAATAATTATATTACGTGTTTATTACAAGCTCTAGCCTTAAAGTACTCAGTGGGAATCCAAGCAAACTAGTTACAAATTTCCCTTATTCTCTAATATCCCACACGAGAGAAGCTCAAAATACATCTATTTTTTTCAAGATTTTATTTGTCTATTTTTAGAGGAGAAGGGAAGGAGAAAGAGAGGGAGAGAAACATTAATGTGTTGTTGCCTCTTGCGGGCCCCTACTGGGGACCTGGCCTGAAACCCAGGCATGTGTCCTGACTGGGAATCAAACAAGTGATCCTTTGGTTTGCAGGATGGCACACAATCCACTGAACCATACTGGCCAGGGCTCAAAGTACATTTTATTTATTTAATAGAATAACAAAAATAAAGTATTTATTTTACTTTAATTTATTTCTTCTCTGGTTTTGTCCTTACTTTATATATATTTGAGTTTATTTATATCTTTACTTTATATGTATCTGTATTTCTGACTTATTTTCCTTCTCTCTGAAGGACTTCATTTAACATTCTTGCAAGGCAGGTCTACTGGAAACCAATTCTCTTGATTTTTGTTGATCATTTAAGAAAGTCTCTCTCCTTCGTTTTGGAAGGTTAATTTTAGAGTGGAAAATTCTAGTGTTTTCTTTTCTTTTTCTCTCAACACCCTAAATATCACTCCATTGTCATCTTGCCCACATGGTTTCAGTAGTGAAATCAGGTGAAATTCTTATTTTTTCTCCTCTGTAGGTAAATATTTTCTTCCCTCTTTCATTTTTTAAAAGATTTTATTTATTTTTAGAGAGATGGGAAGGGAGAGACAAAGAGAGGAAGAGAAACATTGTTGTGCAAGAAATACATCAAGCAGTTGCCCTGGCCTGAAACACAGATATGTGCCCTGACTGGGAATCAAACCAGTGACCTTTCTGTTTGCAGGCAAGTGTTCATCCCACTAAGCCACAACGATGAGAGATCTTCTTTCAAAACTTTTTTTTAATCTTTGATTTTCTGTAGTTTGAATATAATATACTTGTTATAGTGTGCATTTTTTCCCTACTTGGTATTTTCTGAGCTTCATGGGTCTGTGGTTTGATGCCTGACATTAATAATTTTGAAGGAATTCTCAGCAATAATTGCTCCAAATGTTACTTCTGTTTTTTTTTTTCATCTCCTCCTGGTACTCCCATTATGTCTACATTACAACTTTTGAAGTTTTCCCACAAATCTTGGGCATTATGTTCTGCATTTTTTAGTCACTTTTCAGTTTGTGTTCCAGTTTTGGAAGTTTATATTAACATGCTGAAGCCTAAAGATTCTTTCTTCAACAATATTCAATTCATGAGTCTATTGAAAGGCATTCTTCATTTCTGATGCAGTGTTTTTGATCTCTACTATTTCCTTTTAATTTTGTTTTCAGTTTCCATCTCTTTGCTTACCTTATCCATCTGTTTTTGCATCTATCTTCTTTATCTATTAGAGGCCTTGGCATATTAATTATAGTTGTTTTAAATTCTCAACCCAATAATTCCAGTATCCCTGCCATATCCAATTCTAGTTTTGACACTTATTAAGTCGCTTCAGACTGTATTTTGCCTTTTAGTATACCTTGTAATTTTTTGTTAAAACCAGATTTGATGTACTCAGTGAAGGAACTCTGGTAAATAAGGTGTTAGTATATGGTGATAAGGTGTTGGGGGAGAGCAACCATTCTCTAGTCCAGTGATTAAATGTCAGTCTTCTGGGGAACCTGTGCCCTGACTGTGAACTACCCTAGTGCTTCTCAGCTTCTCCCCTTCCCCAGCTTTGCTGGGACAGAATGTCTAGAGGGGGCTATAGTTGAGTATTTTCTTCCCTCAGTTACTTTAGGCTCTGATAAAACACCAAGAAAACAGTCAGGTTAGATAGTTTTCCCTGTGGACAGGTCTTGTTAAGATAACACAACACTCTGGCCTATTTCAAAATGGTTACCTTTCTCCTTCCCCTGAGGAAACTCAAGGGCATATTTCTCAGATATTTACTATAGGAACCTGGTTGAGCTTCTGGAGGTTAATCTTATATTGGGAGGATTCCCTTATGACTGAGTCCCCCTGAAGGTTGTAACTCAGATTTATCCACACAGAGCCTCCAGCAACTTGTCAATTACAGTTGGGTTCACCTACCTTGTCACTGGTTCTTGAGGAGACACCAGTGGGTTCTGCTCATGGATTTCTGATCCAGGAAGTTGTAATTCTCTGTGCCTGCCTGCCCCTGTAATTTGGGGGGCAGCAGTTTGCCCTGTGACCTCTCTTCTCTGACAGATCTAAGAAGAGTATTGATTTTTAAAAAAATTTTGTTCAGGTTTTTACTTATTAGTATGAATTGTTGACCTTTAAGCTTTTCACATACTGAACCAGAAACTTTAACTTTAGGCTTTTTTCTTTCAATGTGATAAACACCAATACTGAGTGTGAAGTAACACTTCACCTACATGTATATTTTGAATTTCACAGCCAAGCTTATATACTACATTGTTTTCAGATACGTGTAATAAATTTCAATATTAGTATTTCAATAACAATATTATGGCACCTAGGAAACATATATAGGGGTGTTCTGTTATTAATATTTAATAAATAAAGCTTTTAAGTTATAAAAGTAAATATATTTAGTTATAAGGACATTTTTAGAACATTTAAATAATTCAAAATATGTACTTGATACTTTAACATTAAAAAGTTTATAAAAAAATTCAAAGTAAAAAGCAAATTCTAAATATTTGCATCATATTTAAAAAAACTGCTATAGATTCACATATAAATATTTACCTAATTGGTCTCTCAAGCTTACTATGCCCCCAAAAGGAAATCTTGATTTCCATGCTCTACCACTAATGCAGGTATTTATGTCAAATCTTATTAAAGAATACCATCTTCTACTGTAAGAGGGTGCAGCCAAGGGGAGGGGGGGAAATAGGGATTTGTAATGGGGTCTGGAACTTGGTGTCCAGGAACTGGGAAAAAAAGTATATACTTTTTTCTTTTGGTATATATATACAATGTCCTTACCCCCACAAATCTGAGCTGGGGGATGGGATATATGGAGCAGGGCCATTGAGAGTTGTTTTGCATAGCAACAGTTTTGCAGATAATCTCTAGAGTGGTCATTTAATATATCTATAACCTTTAACTGGTTTCATGGATATGTTAAACAGCTGTGGCCAGGCTTTGAGCCAGGGTGATGGGAGCGACTTCAACTAGGGATGTAACTGGGAGGCAACTCCCCCTGGTTACAGAGCCTATGTAAGAGCTTGGAGATGGTTGATTCCATACCACAGGACCACACCTGCTTGGATTTACTATGGCAGCCCAATAAAGCTGGAAAAATACTGGAATGCTGGCAGCTGTGGCCAGTTGGGGGAGGAGTTGGAAATGGTGCAGCAGAGGAAGTTTGGTGATGGGATTTAAACCCAGGTATGGCAGTTATGCAGGGTCTTTTTGGGACCACACAGCTTGGGCAGAAAAGAACCATGGACTTCTATTTCTTTTTCTGAGATATGGTACCCAGGACTGGGCAGAGGGGGATGGAAGGATTGTGTGTTTATGGGTATTCTAAAGGACTTTGGGATTTCAATGAAGACATTAAGTCATTACTCTTAAGTTTGTATAACTCTTTAAATAAATAACCCTTTCCTTTTCACCAATCTCTGGCATTGAGAGACGTCTTTCCCTGGTGGTGGGCAAGCGAACCTAGTACGGGGTGGGGGACTCCTGGAGCACAAGGGTGGGTCCATCCAGTAATAGTATATCATTCAAACCCTGCCGGGGCTATTCTGTAATACTGCCTCATCTTAACAAGCCAAAAAGTTAAAGTCATTCTTGATTCCTCACCTCACCTTCTGATTTCTGCATTTCCTATGCCCTTTCAATCAGCACATGTTGTTTGTGAATCTATTGCTTTGTATGACTACAGCCACCATCTTCCTCCAAGCACCTTCCTTGCCTCTGTCAACTGGACCACTTCGAATGCCTCCTAACAAGTCTCTCTGCTTCCATGCTGACTCTTCCAAACCTGTTTCTGGACAGCAATCAGAGTGATTGGTGAAAATAAAAATTAGACTTCTTTCTCTATTTAAAACTTTTAATGACTTTTCTTTAAAGCAAAATGAGAATCCCTTAACATGGCCTGCAACATCGTCGGGATCTTTGAAACCACAATTTGTGCCAGTCTTCCTTTTGTTCATATGGCCTTTCTTCTTGAACAGTAGGCCAAGCTCATTCTGGCCTCTGCATGCAAAATTTTCTATGTCTGGGATTCTCTGTTCTTGTCTTTCATGTCTTTAATGAATTGTCTCCAGATCAACTTAGGTCTCAGCTCTAATGCTGCTCACCACAAAGTCCTCCCCTATTTAATAATGATAGGCTTAGTCCACACTTTAGTCACATCTTTGTTTTTCTTTTTAAAAGCAATTTTTATAATCTAAAATTGCCTGGTATATTTATTTAAAAAAATATTGAGTGTTGTCTCACTCCATTGGACTATAGGCTTCATGAGAATGGCACTTGTGTATCTCTTCTCTTTAATTACTAGCATTTAGAACAGTATTTAATACAGTGTTCAATAAATGTGTCTAGTGAGATACAACTGTATTATTTGTGAAGTGAGTAAACAAACAGCACAGACAAGTAAATTTTAAAATGGAAATAGTGTAAATGTTTATGCAAGATGAATTTTCATACAATAAAGCTTTCACTTTCCAGAGAACATAGATGTGAATTAATGGAAAGAACTCCAAAGAGAAGATTCATGGAAAAATTTTAATGGGACTATCACTGTATACATGTATAACTCCCAGGACTGATGGTTTTTAAGAAAATACATCTCACTTTAGGGACAAACTTAAAACTTATTTGAGAATGACAGGGAAAATAAAATAAGAAATGGATTTATAGATTCTCACGTTCCTCAATGTGATTATCTCCAGTGTTCAACAATTAAGCATGAACAAAAATGATTATGGCATTTGACTATAAATTCTTAAATTTATGAATAAGTTTTTGTTTATCTCCTAATGTTATGTGCTTTTTCAGTATAGTGGGGTGGTTTAGAGAAGTTTGAGTCAGTCTGTTTCCTTAAAATACTAATTCTATCACTTAATGACTGTGCTATTTCAGGAAAGTTACTTAACCTCTCTGAGCCTCAGTTACCTCTTATGTACAATAGGGATAATATTAGCACCAAATTCATAGAAAGCTTGTACAGATTAAATGAGTTTACATAGAACTTAAAATGAAATAAGTGTCACATAGGTTTTACTTTTTCTTTAGTACACTAGTTACATATCCTTCTCCTGGGGTAGTGAGATCCTTGATATTCCATGACACCTACTGGTACTTATTTATAAATAATCTATACTAGATTTAATGAACCAGGAAGAAACAAATAATAATTTTGAGGTGACAATGGAGGTGGCTGAGTTCCAAATAACTTCCTCAGGAATCCAGAGGTCAGTTTGCTGAGGCAAGCTGATGATGAATATATGAACTGTGATTTCCTCAACTTTTTCCAAGTATAATTGTAGGCCTTAAAGACAAGGGTCTCGTTTAATGAGTAAAAAGGCATAAAAAGGTTGTTTTTTTTTTCCTTATATGATAATGTTAAATATTTCTTTCTGAAAATGTCAGGATCTTACACACACCAAGGAAGCCTCTAGGTTGCTGATCTTACTAATCAGGCAGTGGCTTGCAGTGGACCCCCGTCACCACTCAGCACCCCGTCCCCATGGCCAAGCTGGAGCGTTGGCCGCAGGGAGCTGCTGAGAGTGAGCAGCTGCACTCCGGCCTCAGCGTGGACACTTTCCTCCAGGATGAGCACAAAGAGAGTAGTTCACACTGAGGAGATACAGAATCATTCCTTAAATTATTGCAGAGAAAGGCAAGGAATCCTTCACTTTTCCCACAATCATCTAAAAAAAAGAAAGAGGAAAAACCCTGTGTCCTGTCAGGCAATTTGAAGTAGAGACTTCTTTTTAAAATTTATTTAATCTTTTATTTTTTAATATATTTAAGTGATTATGCTATTACAGTTGTCCCATTCTCTCCCCCCCCACCGCTTTATTCCCCTCTACTCCACACAGCCCTTCCCACCCACATTCTACCCCCGCCCCCTTAGTTCATGTCCATGGGCCAAACATGTAAATTCTTTGGCTTCTACATTTCCTATACTATTACTAACCTCCCCCTGTCTATTTTGTACCTACAATTTGTGCTTCTTATTCCCTGTACCTTTTCCTCCATTCTCCCCGCTCCACCTTCCCACTGATAACCTTCCACGTGATCTCCATTTCTGTGATTCTGTTCCTGTTCTAGATGTTTGCTTAGTTTGGTTTTGGTTTGGAAGGGCAGATAAAGTGCTTCCCAGACAAGGTAAAGTTAAAGGAGTTCATCATCACCAAGTCCTTATTATATGAAATGTTAAAGGGACTATCTAAGAAAAAGAAGATAAAAAATATGAACAGTAAAATGACAACAAACTCACAACTCTCAACAACCAAATCAAAAAAAAAAACCCAAAACCCAAAACAAAATGAAGTAGAGATTTCTCAAGCAAAACATACTCAATTTTTGTATTTCTACTTTTCTCTCTATTATCCCCTATTCTCCCCCACTTTTTGTTAATCTGAAACATCATTCCTGAAGAAATATTCTTAATCTGGATCTCAGTCTTTTTAAATTTTTTATTTTATTTATTTATTTTTAGAGAGAGGGAAAGGGGGGAGTGAAACATCAATGTGTGGTTGCCTGTAGCACAATCCCTGCTGGGGCCGTGGCCTGTAACCCAGGTATGTGCCCTGACTGGGAATTGAACTGGTGATGATTTGGTTTGCAGGCCAATACTCAATCCAATGAGCTACACCCATCAGGGCATGGATCTCAGTCTTAAATAAAAAATTCTCAGCGTACATTTTAGCCAAGTGTATTTCTTTCTTGATGTAAATGTGTAACTTGGTTTATTTTCATTAACAGACTGATGTTTTCTAGTTAAAACATAAAAGGCATTGAATTTTGATATATTTTAGTCATTGTGTTAAGCAATATAATGAATATGAACTTGAGTAAAACATAGTCTCAAACATTCAGGAACCCACAATGTCATGATATTCTTGAGAGGCTAAGAATCTATCCAGGTGCTGAACACAATATAAACAAAAATAAAGTCAGAGCCTTGAGTTGCAGTAAGATAAAGAATACACATAAGGTTTGACTTCATCATAGTAGGAAACAGGACTACTATTACAGCTGGGTGTGTAGTGGCATGTACCAGGGACCATGCCTAGCATTTTTTTCTGCATTACTTAACTCCTCACAATAACCCTGAAAGGCAGGTCCAGATGATACTGCTGGTTTGTGAGTGAAGAAACAGAGGCTTTAGGAGATTAACAGACTATCAAGGTAGCACAGCTTGAAAGTGACAGAGTTAGAACTTGAACCAGAGCCCTGGGTCCTAACCAAATTCCAAACTGCCTTGCAAAAATGACCTTGAGTCAGGTCTTTGTCATTTCCAATCTGACTCCAACTCTTTCACCATAATCCTCCACTCACTCGGCTTCTACAATCAAAGGTTTGACTCCATAGGAAATAGTGGTCCTATTTCCTATTATGAGACCTACTAATAGGACTACTATTTTCTACAAGAGGGAAAGCAAACTAAGAAAGATAAAAAGGAAGGAAGAGAATATGGAAGTATAGAGTGTGACAACAGAAAAAAGGGCTGATGTGGTACAAGAATATATGTTTACTGTATTTCTACTTTAAAATGAAAAAGAGCACCATGATTTTGAATTGAATTGTTGAGGGAAGGAAATAACACTACTTTAACTATCTTTGTCAAACAAAAGGATAGGCATGTTTATGGTATTTGTATCATATAATAGCTATTCACTCATTCATTTGTTCATTTATGTGACGATTGTTAATTGGACTTCTCATAGGCAAATTATTAAGAGTAAAATTACAAACAAAATTGAAATGATGGTTTTTAGCATAATGCAGTGGAAAGTCAGATAGGAGGAATCAGACAAGAAACCCAAAAGGACAAAAAAGAAGGTAAGTGCAAATTGTGCAGGAAACAAGACATTTACACAATCATGTAGCAAGGAATGAATTTGGTGATGGGGCAGGATTAGGAAATAAAGTTTTTGTTTTTTTTTTTCTGAGACAGTGATATTTAAGCTGAGAGCTGCAGAAAGGGGAGACAGCATATGACACAGCACATACAATGACCCTGAGTTGGGAAAGCCTTGGGTGTTTTCAAGGGTGCACAAGACAAAAACAAAACAGATGCTGATTTTAGAAAGTAAATAAAGGTCAAGTGACAGGGGCTGATGATTTAGTTCTACACAGACATTTGTAAAAGTTTAGGTTGCCTTCTAAGTGCACTGGAGAGCATTCAGTGTGACACAATCCAATTTATGTTTTAAAATATTAACCTCTTCGTCACGTGGAAGACAGATGTTTGTGCTTTGGGCATGAGTGGGTATTGGTGATGACGAGCATTTTGTAATCCCCATCTTACATATTTGGAAGGAAAGCAAAGTTTAGGAAAAAGGGACAATTCAAGCTTAAGAAATCCTCATAGCAGAAACAACCACACGGCCTCAACCAGTTAATGCTCTATCATTTTGCCCCATCTTTATCAGGGAGCAGATGGTTGGGTCTCTATCAGTAAAACATCACCAACAGCCACAATAATATAAACAAATAATTTTATTCCATGCTAACTCTGAGTATGAGTTAGAACAAGCTGGATGCAACCTTTAACTATGTTTTACGTTCCTTAAAAATTGGAATTAAATATTTAAACAATTGCTGCACAGAGAAGTTAACTTGCCAAGAATGCACAGAAAGTAACTGGTAAAGCTTTGATTTCAATTTTTGTTCCTTGAATCCAGAGTTTGTATTAACCAAGATTACAGAACGATACCACTTTGTGATGTTTAATTCGTTGATCTAAAATTTCATAGAAGAAAACAGCAAAAGGAATATTTGACAACTCAAGAAAATTCAGTTCCTCCTCTAGAATTCTGCTTGTCTGCTTAACAGTACTGTTTTATTTCTATAGCTCCTTATATGTTCATTTATTTAAATGAATTATATTAAATAATATATTTATAATCCATAAATAATACATTATACAAATATATTGAACTAAGTTTTAATTGATATATCATCATTTATCCTTAGAAATATTCTATGTAGTATGCATGGAAATTGCTTATTTGTCCATTTTTTACTCCTTTGGAAGTACTCTCAGTGAGCCAGGAGATATTTTGAAAGACATAATTAAATATCTACTTCTCAGAGAGGCTATCTCAATGCCCACTCTAAGTAGTATTGCCCCCCACCCCCCGTAGGCATTTATTACCCTCTGAAATTATCTTGACTTTAGCAATTTCTTTTTTTGTTGTTTTCCTAATTAAAGTTTAAGGCTAGCAACATGGGGGACTTTACCTGTCTTGTTCCCTAGCACCTAAGACTTGTTTCACACATGGTGCATTCAGAGTCAACATTTCTGAATGAATACTGCTTTAAAACATGTAATACTAGTCTAAAATGGCAAACTTGGACTAGCATGAAATTCTTTAGAATCATGTTTAATGCTTATTTTATCACTCTCTGCCGTCATCTCAGATCACAGTCTCTTGAGATCATGTAAGGGTATGAATAAATGAAATGGCATTTTGCATTTCAAAAGCAATTTTCAGATAGATAATTTTTTATTTCAAATTGATCACAGTTACACATCCTGGCAACAGAAGTTTGTTGTTTTTTCTTCTTTGTTTTTCTGGATTTCATTTCACATGAGGGAGCTGAGGTCAGTCGACACAGTCGCTTGAGACTGATCAAAGCATAAAGTATTGCATAAAACAACTCACATTTAACCTCTTTCGATGAATAAGTAAAGGAAAATTCATGAGTTCTTAAAATATTGTCCTTTGATGGAGATATCAGCCTCTTTCTGCTTTCAGCCTTAAGTCACATTTTCCATAGGCAGTTTTATTTTCTAAAACAACTGGTGTTCCCATTGAATTTTATGAACAAAAAAAGGTAATTTAAACATAGCATACTCTTCTTAATCCTGCAACTAGGCTGAGTAGTGTTCAGAAAACAAATTCCATTTCAGTTTTTCAAAAGTAAGCTTTTAAAAGTAAATTCCTTGAACATTTATGTTGGAGCTGAACATTGTGTTGCCCATAACAATTGATACTTGCAATCAGCATCTTTAGCACAAAAGAATGTTAGAGGAATAACATAGCAATCACCTCTCATTTTTTATTTGTTCTCATTTCATGTGGTTGAATTCTGTGACAGCTGCTCCAAAGGATGAAAATCGACTTAAGTCCAGCTCTGCCTGGGTGTGCACATGAGTGCCTCTCAAAGGACACATTGCCTCCCACTGCCAATGATGCATGTGGTTCACAAACAAAGATATGGGACTTCATCTTAAACACCACATAGTACCCGGTCAGTCTGTACAGTGTGCACAAGGCAGATTTTTAAAAACCCATTTTTTTCCATTTGCTTTGTTGCTTGCATAATCACATGTTACAAAGAGAAGAAAACAGGACACCTTTTGTAGGAGGAGGGGTAAGCAGTCTGCATACAGCTGATGCAGGTATTTGGAAGGAATTCAATTTCTGCATTGAATTGCATTTACTTCTCTGAGTTAAAACAACAAAAAAGTACACATTAAAACCCTACAAGTCAAGTATATTAATATTTATAAAGCAAAACTTTTTTTCCAGAGATAAGAGTTTTTCTCTTTGTGTGAAAGTACTTAATAGATCAAATATTTTCTTCAAATTTTGTAAGAATATACTTATCTGGGACTGACATTTTGTCTTTCACAATTATTAGCAATGGTAGGGAAGGCCATTCTCTTCTGTAGTACAGCTGGGTATGTAGTGCCATGTACCAGGGACTGTGCCTAGCATTTTTTCTGCATTATCTAACTCCTCACAAGGCAGGTCCAGATGTGACTACTAGATTGTGAGTGAAGAAGCAGAGGCTTTAGGAGATTAACAGACTATCAAGGTAGCACAGCTGGAAAGTGGCAGTCAGAACTTGAGCCAGAGCCCTGGGTCCTAACTAAATTCCAAATTGCCTTGCAAAAATGACCTTGAGTCAGGTCTTTGTCATTTCCAACCTGACTCCAACTCTTTTACCATAACCCTCCATTTACTTGGCTTCTACAATTAACAAGTGCACAGCTAATAATTCACTTTCCATTTTACAATCCTGACTGTTTCCAAAGTTAATTTTCAGTTTCTCAGCAAGACTTAAAAGGATCTCGATCTTCTGGCTATAGCAACATTTTTAGATGGTCACTCCTAAGCTATCTCTGCTTACTAGTTTTTGGTGAACCACAGACACCCTTGCCCATGCTAATCAGATCCCACTTCACATGACTTTCATCAGGTGTCCCTGACAGAATTTTTTTCATCCTGCCTAGGTCTGCCTTCCTGCTTCTCCTAACCCCAACAGGGACTTGATGTCTTCATAGCCAACCCAAAGTAGTCTATACCTACAGCTATTTGTAAATATCCATTGGCTGTAAAGTAAATTCTTCAACTACAGAAACCTCTTATTCTGTTACTCCTTTTATTTTTCATATTGTTTCCTAACAAGTGACCAATAAATATTTGACTGTAGAAATAGAAATAGCATTCTATTTAAATATATAAATATAAAGAAAAATTATTTTGTACACTTTCACTTCAGTTAGTGCCATTTAGCATTCTTCATCTGGCAGTAATTCCATTTGTTTATGGGGTAAATAATTCATTTATCAAATTAGAAAACCTATTCTAATTGCCCCTTGAGCAATATTTAAGATGGGATAGTCTGAACAAAAGATATGATTGAAAAACAAGGGAAGCATATGAATAGAGAAGATATAATACAAAATTATATGTTAAAAATATTTATTTCTATAGTTAAGTAGGAAAGTATAGTCAAATGCATAATTACATGTGACCTTCTTAAACATACAAGGGAACTGAACAATTGAAGTTGCTGAACAGTATACTGACTTGGATACATATAGATTCCTTTACTCTTGCTAAGCTTCTTATAATTATGAAGTCCTAACAGTACCACAATCACCTACTTAAGAACAGAAAGCATTATCTGGTTATGGATTCATTCAAAGAGCATGCTTTAGACTTTGGTCTACACTGTTCATTCTCATGGGGAAATGCAGCAAACTGCCTGCAGAATCTGAAATATTCATTTTCATTATCACCTTTTAAAACTGTGTATATTTTTATGTTCACATGTGGGCCTGTTTTTTACCTCTCTCTCTTTGTTTATTTTGTTGCTGCTTTTAAGTTAGAAATAGTCCTTTGAGAAAATATTTTTAGCTTTTTCCCTGTATTTTCTCTGCAATGACTTGGTGAACACATATAATTTTTCATGGTCTACCATCATTGACAGGCTGGCCCCAAGGCACAGGGTTCTGTGTAGCACATCATGGTTTATTGATGAGCAGTGGGAACTGAAGCAGAATAGTGGAAGCTGGCACACCAGTTACAGATCCTTGTTTTGAAACCAATTGGGCATTCAGTAATGAGACCACGTGGTCTTGTTTGCAGGGCTCGGCTCAGGCCAGGGATCTGTCTAGGGCTGAACTGGAAGGAAAAAAATCAAACAACCGTATAGTTCAAGTAGCTTGTGCCATCAGTAGTAAAAAACCAGCGTTATTTCTTTACAACACTTTGAGTTATTAAAAAATTATTTAGGATGGAGCTAGAGTAAATTAGTTTCTTGACCAAGAATTATAAGCTCGTAATAAAATAAATATAAATCTATTTTGCCAGAATAATTTGTTTAATAAAAGCAGTTCTAGTTACGTGAAAATGTAATATATGCATATGGTAAAATTGTTTAAAAATTAAATACCATATATGTAAATAATCTGGGTAACCACATGTATAATGACTATTGCTTGCAATTCCTTTAAGAAATATTCTATGTTCATTTACTTTTTATTTTCAATAAGTAGAGATAAGCACATTGTCTAAATTTCACTTGTTTTACCCTTTAACAATATGCTATGAATGCCAATCCCCCTCAGCCCACATACATTTACTTCATTTATTTTCATATGGTGCCTTATATGGCTAGCACAGTTTATTTAGCTGATCCTTATCTCTAGTTACTAGACAAGTTTGTACCTAAGTAGTTTTGCAAATATGTGGAGTATATTTGTAGCTTAATTCCCAAAAAGTAAAGGCTAAGTAAAATATATGCCTTTTACATGTCTACCATGATTAATGAAAGTATGTTATCCCACTAATCTTGATAATACCACTAAAGTTTTAGTCACATAGCAGTTGAAAAATGGCATCATTGATCTTGTAATTTTGTCAATTATGAGTAAAATTGAGCATATTTCCATGTTTTCCTATAATCTGCCTGTTTATGTAGTTTGCAAAATGTTCTCTGAACTTTTAGTTATTCACTGATAAATTAATGATGGAAATATATCATATTGTTATAATACTTACATAGAATAAATAATATGTAACATGTATATTAATATTTTTATAATATATGCCACAATATTTTTCAATTTTTTGCATTCTCTTAATGCTATTTTATGTAGATATTATTTATTTCTTATAACACACCTTAGTAATTTCCTTTATTACTTTTGAGTTTTCTGTCTTTCTCAGAAATATAATTCCTACTTCAAGTTATTATCCTATTATATTTCTTCTGCATCTTTGATTGTGTTCATTGCTGTTGTTTATGTTCTGGTCCACCTGAAATGTGTTTTGTAATAAGGGGTAAATTAGGGTCAGCTTTTAGTTTTTTTAAGAAATTAAAAACCTTGTCCCAGCACTATTTGATGTAAAATTTATGTTTCCCCATATTTCAATGTCAGCTCTCTGTTGCATGAATCTTTTCATTCACAAACCAACTCCATTCTCTACTTTTACTGTGCTTAATAAGTGGTTTTGCTGCCAATATTTATTTGCAAATACTAATTTCTTCTGGTATTTTCTCACATGAGGCTGTTATTTTTGGTTGTGAAGATTTTATAGAAAGTAGCCTTCACATTAAAAATGTTTTCCCACCCATGTATTCAAAAGTAGTTATTAAATATAGGTTATGTCCCATTCACTTATTTGGAATGAAGATAAAAACATCATTGCATGTGTAAATGAGAGTTGAACATAAGGAATAGTTTTGGAAAAATTATATCCTCCACATCATTCACTAAAATTGGTGTGTTATTGTAAAAGACAAAGCAAATAGCACTATTTACTATTGCACTAATTGCTAACTGGGAAATTGATATTCCTTATATTCATTCCATGTGAAGCCCTCCAATGGACTTGAGAAAATTCCTCCTAACCTAACAGTTTGTATTATTCACACCTTCTGTTTACTATGATTCTCATGTTCCTCAGTCCAGGCATGGGAACTGTATTCAGGTCTGGCCATCAGTTTTGCCCTTCCTGGCCATGGTGAGTAGTTCACAGATGGTATGTCACCAATCGAAGCCCATAAATCATGATGAAGCTTTCACTGGCTTCTCTGGAAAAGAAACTGTCTTGTTGCACTGGAATTGGAGTGGCTATAAGGTAGGGGTGTCAAACCCATTTTCACTGGGGGCCGCATCAGCCTCGTGGTCGCCTTCAAAGGGCCAAACACAATTTGAGGACTGCATAAATGTAACTACTCCTTAACTAGGGGCAAGGAGCTTGGTGTTGCCAGGTAGAGACAAGGTGCTGGGCAGATAAAACAAGGTGGAGGGTCGGATTCCATCCCCGGGTCTTGTGTTTGCCACCTGCGGGTCTTGACATCCACTTGTGTGCTATAAGGGGATAGATCAGTAGAGTACTGGCAGCTCTACAGCGTCTGAGGAAAATACAGCACAGAGAAGGATGTCAAGAGATCAGGAGTAAACTATTCCTGAATTATTAAGATTTTTTTTAGTCCAGAACCTAATCTTTTGTGATGCTTTTTTTTTTTTTTTAGCTTAGGGCAGTTTAGGCCATTTTTTAGATATAGAATTCTGCGAAGAATTTAAGGTTACTCAGCAATACTGTACATTAAACCATGATAATCAGTTATGCAATATAAGTATCTTGGATCTTGTACATTAACAGTATTAGTCTATGTATTTTTTTTGCAAATTTAAAAAACTATACATAAGTTGCAGCACAAATATCAGACATATTTTTAATAAAGTCTCTTAATCAACATACAATTTATCAATGCCAATTTTACTTATTATGTGAGGCTTTAAAAATCCTTTGTTAAATAATTCTAATTTTTTCAAAGATTTTCATTGAAAACCAATGATTATTAGCTCACAAATTTCTCATTAGTATGTACTAATGTCTTCATGTAAAACAGTTCAGAAGTTCTCTGTTAACTAAGGGCCTTTTGTATGTTCTGTAAACATTTCAGAAACTTGATCAAGAGTAGCTTGTAAAAGGAATTGCTGATGGATCTATTATATTATGCTAATAATTGCCCACATAAACTATTATTTTCAGAAACCTCATGTGATCACACTATCATCACAGTTTGGATCCACAAAATGTTCAGTGAGAAATACTAAAAGAAAGGTCACATAGAACAAACTTCAAACAGAAGGAAAAGGGAGAAAAATTGATAATCCTGAGATTTCTATGCGGCTTCATGGTTTTCATTAGTAGCCGTACATTGAGCATGGGTCTCTCTCTCTCACACACACATGCACATGCACATGCACATCTACTTGGTAACACCTAATGCTACTCTAAGCTATTTTTACTGTACATCCAAAAGAATTTAAATGAAAATATTTATACATTTATTTTGCTCATGAGATTATTCTCCAAGTTCAATAATTATGGATTTTTCTGATAGATATGTTTTACTTTTAACCTAATTTGAATGATAAAAAGTCAAAGTAATTTTTGGTAATCAAAATGGGAAAGTGGCATGAAACCATGGTAAGGGGAAGCCAGCTGAGGAGCTGGGTACAAAACAATACCATGTATAATTGTTCCTTAATTATGTAAATTTAACAAATGGCAGAAGGATGGTTGTATTTCTTGACCAAGGCTGCCTGCCAAGTCAACAAACTGGCATAAATGTAGAAAGAAGCTCACTCTAGGATCCTAACTGGTGGATCTCCTTGCACATTGCAAATATTTGTGTAGAAGAAAGAAACCTAAAACAAGTTAAATATATGTTTTTGTTGTGAATGAATATGTCCAATAGCATTATTAATAAAGTTTTCTTAAATATGTGGTTAAAAGTTTTCATCAAAGGTTTAAGGACACCAGAAAAATACAAATAATAATTAGTATATACATTTGTATGGAGGAAAAATTTGCTGGATAGCTCTGTGTGAAAATAATGTCCAAATATAAAGGGTTTTTGTAAGAAAAAAGTTATTGATAAGGTAAATATGAGTTGTCTTTTAATATATCAGTTAAAGAAACAAGTTACTTTGTTTCTTTATTTATACCATGTTTCTTTTTTATACCATGAGTTTGTTATACATGTTTAAGCTTTTAAACAAATAAGTTCTTTAAAATTCAGGTATTCAGGTAATTGTATTGGGACTCTATAAGCCAGAGTTCACCTCCAGAAACATTGCTGTCTACTTGGCCTCCTGTATAATGCACTGAAGTTCCACATTGCTCCCAGACCTCCTGTTCCTAACTTAGCACAAACAGGTACCTGCTGCCCTCAAGAGATAATGGAAAATAACTGTGTGGGATCCAAGACTCCCATAACTTTAAAATGGTAGCTTTGTCCTCTGGTAAATAATATTTGGATATATTTTTCTGAAACATTCATTACAGAGATGACTTTAATGGAGGAAAATTAAATTTAATTGCATAATCTTTCCCCTTTCCTTAAATTTATTTATTTTACTACTGTTGTGAATGAGAAAGTGAAGTGGCATGTCAGCCTCCAGGCAGTGAAACCCTTCTCTCAATGTGTCCCAGTCTGTAACAGGCACTAGGGCCATTTCCTGCTGCTCAGACAGGAAAGTTGGAAAGGAGTTCCCGATCACTTGCCAGAGCTTTGGATTCCATGCATGGTCCTGGTAAAAACATAATTCAATAGTTTAGAGAAAATTCCTGAACAGCTTAGAATAAATAGTATACAAAAAGTTGCCAAGAACTGAAGAATAGGAGAAAAGAAGAATAAGAGACAAGAACGTGTGGTAGCAGTGGTTTAGAATTAGACTGAAAGATAATTTAAGGTGAAAATTGTAGTAGGAAATATGGGTTGAAGGATGTCCTTTATGGATATGTTAACCTTAATCCTTATATGTTTTGTAACATTCTCTACTTGAAATAACATTTTCAGAGGCTAAATGAAAGAAAATATATGTGTGTTTTTCTTTTATAGGCATGTTATTATGCATCACACACCAATTCAATTTTCTGCCTGTCAGTCCTAAATCCCAGCATATAGACAGCAGGTTCAGTCCATGCAGAAAACTTCAGTTTGCTCTTCTAATGGCCCGTCCCGCAGATATCAGACCTGCCTAGTCAGCCCCCGTAGTCCTGCAAACCAATTCCCTGCAACAAATCTTTTCATGTATATCTTTTCCTGGTTTTGTTTCTTTGATTGCACACTGACTGATACAGCTTCTAATGCTTCAGAGCAATGTGGGACTTGGCAGAAATCATAAGGGCCCAGTGAACTGCACACTTAATCTAGTTCCTATGGCTAAATACAGTTTTGTTAGAAATAAGTAAAAATTGGAGAATCTTGACACACTTGCTGTCGAGTGAATTCTGGACAGCTGATTGTGATGGCATTACAGAGACTGAATGTTCAGTATCCATCAAGAGCTTCCATTTGGGATTTTTACTCATGCTTCTATGATTTTAGTTCTAGTAAATGATATACATTATGGTCTCAACAATGAGATAAAAAGTTTTCATGTAGTCTTCTACTGGAATGTAAGTTACATGATAGAAGGTAGGTTTTTAATATGTGTATGTGTATGTCCGTGTGTATGCACAAATTACATGTTTTTACTCTTTAATCTTTTTCTCCAGTTTTCTAAGGGATTGTGGCTTAAAGTTTTCCCCTTGTCCTGCCCTTTAAGACAAAGTAGCATTTCATTAAATACCCTTTGAATAGTCTCATTTTTGTATTATGTAACTTATTAATAATAAGGTAATTTTCCATCAAGAACCAAGAGACAAAAACTTATATTTGGAGGTCCTCCTTTCTTCTCTATCCATCTCAAGTTGTGCATAGTGGGTATGTGTGATAATATTACAAGAAACAGAAATCACTTTAAAAAAATCAAAGAAGATGGAGACCTAGGAGAAAAAGCATGGTTTCTATTGTGCCTTCAGTGTCTAAATCAGTAAATAATCAATAATTCTTGACTGACTGAATCATTACATTATATGGAAGAGGGGATCTTCCTCTCTGACTTCTAAGTTAATGCTACTGGCATTCTGTTTGCCTGCAATGATGTGCACATACCCATTTATCTCCAGTGTTAAGAACAAAGGCTGTCAAAATTCTAGATACCCTATTTCTAATTTTCTGTGTTTTCCAACAGGGGCAGTGAGTGCCAAACCATCCTTTCTGCTGATCAAAGTATTGCTGATTTTATTGACTCTCACATAGAATAAAGTTCTATTAGGTACAAAAATCTGTATCACAAAGGTACTTCCTAATCCATCCATAGTATCTAAGTTCCTGCTGATAATTATTTTAAAGTTAAAATTTTATTTTTGTTTGTTTATTCTTAACAGCTTCTAGTTGTTCCTGTTCATACTTTTCCAGAAAGTGCAAGATGGCAGTTTATTCCTTGGCTGGAGCAACATATTGAATTTAGCCCACTGTCTACTCCATTAAAATGCTTTGTATACATTCACATACTGTATCTTTGTCAAGAAATCAATGACATTGTTTTGTTCTTCCTAATTCTTATATCTTCACAACATCTGTTACGACTTTTCATTTTGGGAAAACCTTCTTTATATCAATTATGAAACTATACAGTAGCCTGCTAATAGGATGTTCTGCCTTCCATCTGTCCTGACTTGTAACTTTGCTTCCCATCAACACTTTATCATTTTATTTCTTTAAAAAGCAAAAGCAAAAACAACAAAAAACCTTCAAACTTTCACTGTCTCACATCTTGTTCCAGATCTCACAGTGACCCCTAGTTTTCTACTAATGCAACCTTAAAATTCAGATCAAACATTCAAGACCTTTAAAAAACATGGGCTCCTTAGTCTAAATGCCAGTGTTTGGAGTTTGGTTTTGTTGTGTATTAGCCATATGATTCAGGCAACTTACTTAAATACATTGTACTTTATCTTTCTCATCTGTAACATGAAGACAGTAATAGTATACACCTCAAGAGTGGTTAAGAGGAATCAGTGGATTAATATATGAGAAGGATTGAAAACAGTGCTCACCAAATGGTAACTGCTGAATAAATTATAGCTATCATCATGATCGGTATTATAATAATTATTTATAACATATCGCATGTTGGTCAAGCAAGACCTACTATTTTGGGGAATGTGTTCTTTAATATAGACTGAGGCCATTTGCACAGCTAGGAACTTGGAGAACTTGGGCTTCCCAGATTCCCTCTATAGCTTTGCTGGAATGGCTGCAGAAGCCTTTGTTTGTGGATCTGGTGAACAGAGTGCCAGAGAAGAGCCAGCAGACTCAGTGCACCTCATCAGAGGAAATATTCAGCTTCAATTATCACCCTAAATGAAATACTTGATGCTGAGTCATGACCTTTTGTTTCATATAATATAACAAACATTGTTGCTTCTAGAGAGACTGTTTCTATTCACAGAAATCTTGAAGGGGTTAAAGGAAAAAAAAAGATGGGAATACTAGGAAACTAAAAGTAAAGGAACTTCTTTGTTTTCTAAAAATAGCCTTCACTCCAAAAGAGCAAAGTGCAGTATCTATTTTATTTCTCTTCCATTATTCAAGACCACTGCTTTGGCCAGTTCACTTTATTGTCTCCAAAACTCCTAGGTTCTGCCACTACTATTTTATTTATGTTGTTCTTCCTTTGTGGAAATCTTTCTCGCTCTAATGTTTAGAGATTGATTTCAATTTCTTCTTTTTTTAAATTTTATTTATTTATTTTTAGAGAGGGAAGGGAGGGAGAGAGAGAGAGGGAGGGAGAGAGAGAGAGAGAGAGAAACATCAATGTGCGGTTGCTGGGGGCTGTGGTCTGCAACCCAGGCATGTGCCCTGACTGGGAATCGAACCTACGATACTTTGGTTCACAGCCCGCACTCAATCCACTGAGCTACACCAGCCAGGGCCAATTTCAATTTCTATGTGTCCAAAGCTTTTTGATATTTTTATCCAATATCCAACTCTCCATTCAGGAGCACTTTCCCATCATCCTGCCTTCTTTTCTTCCTTCCCCCCTTCCCCTCTTCCTCCTCCCCCTCCCTCTCAACCCTTCTTCCTCTCTTTCTCTCTTTTCTTCCTTTCTTCTTTCTCTTTCTTTCTTTCTTTCTTTCTTTCTTTCTTTCTTTCTTTCTTTCTTTCTTTCTTTCTTCTTTCTTTCTTTCTCTCCCCCCCCCCTCTCTTTCTTTCATCTTTAACCAATATTGACTCAATATCTCCTGTGTTTCAAACACTGTGCTAAGAGCTGAGAATACAGAAGTGGGTAAGATAGCAAAGGTTTTGGTCCTCAAGGGAGATTACATTAAGAAAAAATGTATTGGTACTACTTCCAGCCAAGGTGGAGGCATATGTAGATACACTTTGCCTTCTCATACAACCAAAAGAAGGATAACAAACAATTAAAAAAAAAACCCAGAAATGCCAGAAAATCTAGCTGTATGGAAATCTGACAACCAAGGAGTTAAAGAAGAAACATTTATCCAGACTGGCAGGAGGGGCAGAGACAGGGAGCCAGGGTATAGAGGATGTGGCAAGGCATTGGCTGGCAGACAGAGTGGTCCCACATTCATGTGCAGATAAACTGGGAGAAACAACTAGGGAGTGAGAAAGACCAACAGACTGCACAACCCAGGGTTCTAATATGGGGAAATAAAGCCTCAAAATCCCTGACTGTAAAAACCTGTGGGAATCATGGCAGTGGGAAAAACTCCCAGACTCACAGGTGAGTTCATTGGAGAAACCCTCAGAGTCCTAGAATATACACAAAACCACCCACCCAGGAATCAGCACCAGAAGGGCCCGATTTGGTTGTGGGTAGTGGGTGAAGTGACTGAAAGCTGGCAGAGAGCTGAACAAGTGTTTTTGTTCCCTCTTGGGCCCCTCCCCCACATACAGCACCATAATGTAGCAAAGAGGTTGTCCTGCCTGGGGAATACCTAAGGCTCTGCCCCTTACAATGTAACAGGTACACTGAGACAAAGAAATATGGCCTAAATGGAAGAACAGATCAAAACTCCAGAAAAAGAACTAAGCAATGAGGTGATAGACAACCTGTCAGATGCAGAGTTCAAAGCACTGGTAATGAGTATGCTCACATAAATAGTTGAGTATGGTCACAAAATAGATGATAAAGTGAAGGTTATGCCAAGTGAAATAGAGAAAAATACACAGGGAATCAACAGTGAAGAAAAGGAAACCAGGACTCCAATAAACAATTTGGAGTGGAAGGAAGACATAAACATTCAAGCAGAACAGAGTGAAGAAGGAATAATTCAAAAAAATGAGGAGAGGCTTAGGAACCTCTGGACCAAATTTAAATGTTCCGAAATTTAAACCACAGGGGTGCTGGAAGGAGAGAAGGAAGAGCAAGAAATTAAAAATGTATTTGACAACATAATAAAGGAGCACTTTCTCAATCTGGCAAAGGTAATAGACTTTTAGGAAGTCCAGAAAGCTCAGAGAGCCCCAAACAAGTTGGACCCAAGGAAGCACACACCAAGGCACATCCTAATTACATTACCTGAGATTAAAGATAAGGAGAGAATCTTAAAAGCAGTAAGATAAAAGGAGAGAGTTACCTACAAAGGAGTTCCCTTAAAACTGTCAGCTGCTTTCTCAAAAGAAACCTTACAGGCAAGAAGGGGCTGGAAAGAAGAATTCAAAGTCATCAAAAGCAAGGACCTATATCCAAGATTACTCTATCCAGCAAAGCTATTACTTAGAATGGAAGAGCAGATAAAGTACTTCCCAGATAAGGTCAAGTTAAAGGAGTTCATCATCACCAAGCCCTTATTATATGAAACGTTAAAGGGACTTATCTAAGAAAAAAAAGTTGATCAAAACTATGAATAGTAAAATGACAACAAACTCTCAGCTATGAACAATTGAACATAAAACAAAAACAACTAAGCAAACAACTAGAACAGGAACAGAATCACAGAAATGGAGATCACATGGAGGGTTATCCATGGGGAGGGGCAGAGATGGAATGGGGGAGAAGTTATAGGGAATAAGTAGCATAACTGGTAGGTACAAAATAGACATAGGGGGGTTAAGAATAGTATGGGAAATGGAGAAGCCAAAGAACTTGTACGTACAACCCATGGACATGAACTAACGGGTAATTCTGGTGGGAGAGGTGATGCAGGGTAGAGGAGAATAAAAGGAGAAAAAATTGGACAAAAATAAAAGCATAACCAATACAATATACTTAAAAAGGAAAAAAATTATTGTTATTATTTATGCAAATAATTAATCGTAGGTGTTTGGGAAGTTTGCTGGGAGAAAATTTAAAAGGGAGTTGTGATGGAAAACCTCAATGCAATAGTGATATTCAAAGCTGATACTTAAAGGATTATTATGAGTTAATAAGCAAAACCCTAGTGATGAAGGGGAAAGAGGACATTAGTAGCAATGGAAAGAATGATTTGAATGTGGCAATAAGTGGAGAAGCTCACAAAATAAGGAGAATGGAGCTTTTGGAGGATTGAAATAAGGACCATGTAGCTGCAGCCCTCGTAAGTAGCTGGAGAACAATATAATGTGTGTTTTGATTATTAATTATTTGAATCACCTGAAGAGTACTTATGAGTGACAAACATTTGGATTCAATACCTTTTTGTATAATAGAAAATATTCATTTTATTATATTATTATAATACATTCATATTATATATCTCCATTCTGTCCATTCAGAGGTTCCATACAAGACTCTAAAGTGGAAATGTAGGGATTTGTCATTAATTTTTTCATTGTTTGCCTACAGACACTTTTAGACAGTAAGTACTTGTTGAGAATACTCTAAAGGATTCTATTTTAATCCTATTCAAACTTTATTGTTTTTTTTTGTTTGTAGAAATGGACACACAGAGGTTTTTAATACTATATGAATGAAACGCTTTTCAAACAAAATTCAGATACTAGAATAATTACTTAAACTACTTGATTTTAACCAATGCAAAGATAGCCCTCTTCATGACTAAAGATTCTAAGTGATTGACCTGAAGTAAAATCCTCTGATGTAAGTATAATAACTGGATCATTTAGGGTTGGTAATTTTTATAAGTACATAACTGTGTATTAATAACATAATCACATAAAATTGATTTTGCTCTGGTATTGCATTTTAGGACCAGAAATAAAGTTAGGAAGGAAGGGTGAGAAAAAAACAACTTAAGTGAATTTTTCTACCTCAATTTAAATTTCACGAGTTTTAGAAGCCTTCATGTGAAAAGCATAAGAGGGTATCCTAGATTTATGGATTATACAAAAATAAGGATAAGGTCTACAAAATTCTAAAGTTTAGGAAAAATTATATGAGCATTTGAACATTAATACTCTTTATAGGTTTAACTTATGTAAATATTAAAGGAAAGGTTTAAAAATCCTAAATTTAAATGCTCAGTAAAAGTGAGAGGGAGTGTACGTGATCTTTAGTAACAAAGGAAACAGTAAGTGCAAGTTCTGCACCTTAACTATCTGCGTATCCTGGAGCACAGCTCTTTTGTGAAATGGTTCTCACTAGATTGGAGGTCAGGTCCATTGTGCCAATCAAGAGTAAGGGACAAATAGACCCTTCAAGCTTTTATCCTAGGGGTCTCATTTACCTACTAATTACTGATTAAATCATTATAGGCCTCCATCAATTAACATACCACTCATTTCTGTTAACACATGAATGCTGTCAGAGGCCATGGTGTGCTACTTAGGTTGTTATTTATCAGCAAATTTAAATGCGTTTCCATTTCAGTTAGCAATCAAAGGTGACTCTTCCATTCTTAAAATAATCCTATAAAGGTAAACACACTGACATCAACCCCTGTAATCTGCCAATACTACCTATTACTCAGGTATCTAAAAATCGTGTGTGTTAATCACTTGCATTTGTACTAGGAAAAGATCTGAAATATTCAGGCAGCTTTGTTCCTAAGTCAACAATTACTATTCTCTTTGTATAGCAACCTAAATTTAACTTCCCGTTTGTCTCTAAACTCAGGCAATGCAAATTTTTGATTTGCTGCCAATCTATTACAGGGGAAACAAGTTATATCACATGTTCTTTTGGACACAAATGTTATTACTGGAGAATTTAATATCCTTTCTCTTTTAGGAATTTAAATACAAGCCTGCCAATAGAGTCAAAGAAGGCTAAGAGATAAATAAATAGGAAGTACGTAGAACTAACTTAATTTTTTAAAGAAAAACATGTCATTGATTTTAGAAAGAGAGAGAAGGAGAAACATCTATTGGTTGCCTCCTATGTGTCCCCTGACTAGAGATCAAATCAGCAACCTAACTATGTGCCCCAACTGGGAATCAAACTGCCAAACTTTTGGTATACAGGATGGTGCTCCTTAACAGCTCAGGCAAATCGGCCAGGGATTGATAGAATTGACTTTTAATCAACTTGATTTTCATGCTGAGCACTTGCATCGGTCTAAAATAATTTATTCTTATACTTGTCTTCCTTCCTTTTTAACAAGATAATTTACTATATATATGTATATGTACATATATAACTTTCCTTCATTCAGAAATATTTTTTATGGTTTTCTCATAGTTGTGTGCTGGATCCAGATATACTAACTAGTTCATAAGAGCCAATTCATACATTTTCAGGCACTTTATGAGCCAGTTAACAAAACCCATTAACAAATAGTTAAAATTTAAATTATATATACTTATAATGAAATATGTTAAAAACAAAGCTGATTGGTTCTGAAGAAAAGTCACTTTTCCTAATTATTTTACTACCTTTTCACTACAGCCATGACCTTCATGTTATTCACATGTACTCGATATGGTACATAACTGTGTGCTACTGAGCATCTCTTCTCAACTTTATGTTCAGTGTTGTTACATTAGTACCTGGAAACTGGATGTGGTACAAATATCTGTGCCATAGAAATTGGGAAAAAATATACGCCAGCGCTTGACTTACTGTTTTGTTGACTTGTCTAGACTGAAGAAAGTGATGAAGAAATTGTTAATAATGCAGCTTAAACTTAAAAATGTGTTATATCAATAACAATTATATTTTGAATAGCACACATAGAAAAACAGAAAGTAGTTTTCCATTATTCAATAATCTATTAACTATTTCAGCAAAGAAGTCATTGACATCAGTGATGAACGAGTGAAGTTAGATATGGATCTTCATTGTTATACTGTCTTACTGGATGGCATAAATGAAACTATTAATCAATAGTTGTGTCAGAACTGGAAATGCAATCATAAGTTGCTTAGCATATAAAAGAGGAAATCAATAAAAATATTCTAAGAATTAATTGAATATGTGAAATCTAAAATAAAATATATCACATATGTTATGACATATAAAATATGTGCTATACATCCTTATATCAGTAGTACACTAGCACACACACATACCCCTTTCCTCTGGAGAGTCTATTACTAAAACACTACAACAATATCAGCATTTGTTATATGTAATATATAACAAGGCAATGCATAAATTAACAGTATGTGTGAAAGTAAAACAAAAGATTAGGCATAAAAATGAAGCCAAAAGTTACCCTTGCAACTAGAACAAGAACAAAAATTACCAAACCTTACTAAGTTTCTGTGGATTGCTGAAATTTGCTTGAATATCCTTACAGCCACTGAAAAACAGACCCAATGAATTACTAACTTGTAATGTTTATTAGATGAAAGAATATTGATCACTTGGGAGAAACAATTTCTTTATCCTACATGTATTTGTAGGGGCTTGGGTCAAATTCTGATAATTGCAGATTTTTATAAGTGACTACTAAAGTATCCAAAAGAAATAATCATCTTCTATCTCTAAAAGTAAGATATCTTTATTCTTTTAACTAAATCAGTTTATGCTATTAACTAAAATGTCCCAATACTCTGTGTATAACAGTCTCCTCAGAAGACGGCACCCCTGGAAAAGTGCTTTTCCTGGATACCTCCGCAATGCCACCCTAGGGACCTCCAGGCACATCCAACAGGGCGGAGTTGATTACGAAGTTCTTGGAAGGTAGAGTCATTAGACTGTCCTTATTTTTGTTAATCTGGAGGAATCCTGGACTTGACATACTGTTGTATTAAAAAAAGGAAAAGATACAAAATGCATTGCTCCAAGTTATAAATGTGTAGGCAGTTACTTTAATTTTTTAAGATCCTAAACTAAACCTTTCCAACTATCCTTCCCACTGCATGAACTCTGTGGGTAGTGGTACTCATTACGCAGAACTCATTACACAGAAATGCTCACCATTTCTAGGATATACTCTTAAATTTTCTTTTGCTAATGTCAATTATTCTTTCAAGCCAAATGAAATACTTTTCTATCTTTATCTAAGATTGAAGAATTTCTGTTTACCCTTCAAGACTCAGGCTTAAACGATAACTTTTGATCCTCCCCTAGAGTTAATAGCTTTTTCTTTGT
Organism: Phyllostomus discolor; assembly: GCF_004126475.2. Classification (NCBI taxonomy): domain Eukaryota; kingdom Metazoa; phylum Chordata; class Mammalia; order Chiroptera; family Phyllostomidae; genus Phyllostomus; species Phyllostomus discolor. Next base: position 66,298,109 of record NC_040904.2, read on the forward strand.
TCCTAAACGATGCTTCTTATATATCTATTTGTAAGCATTTTGTTAAACTTTGTAATTCAGCTGTTTTCATATCTGCCTCTAAGAACTGAAGGCTCTTTGAGGTGAGGTCTGTGTCTCTGGAATGAACAAAGGGCAGAAGAGCTCTTCGTGGATCAGGCGCCATGCTTACAGATGAATGCAACTGCATATCGATGTGCAATGGTTAGTGAAGTCATTCACTACCTTGGAATTACTATTAATTTTATTTCACGGCCTATAATTAAGAGTCTACTATAATGGCACAAAGAGCAACACTTGGGTTCATTTTCCTCAGAATGATAAAAATTAGTAAATACACTTGCTAAGGAAACCAGAATTTTAAAAAGCTTATTGCCCAACTTAAGATGAAACATTTTTCCATAAAATGCTTAAACTGCTTACTTCTAAAGGCTATAGTTTCAGGTAAAAGCTAGATATTAATAATCAGATTATTAAAACCATGGTAGAAAGAGCTATGTTTTATACATTAAAGAAGAAGAATATAAGAAAATAAAACAAGTGTTATTTACATTTCTTCATTTAACCTTATAGAGTTTATCATTAATTACCAATAATATTTTTTATTTTCACAGAGAAAAAATGTTTCAAGTAATACTAATTTACCATTAGCTGGATGCATTATTTTTGGCTTCTCTCTCATGCCAATGGAAACTCCAGTGGGTTTGGGCATCTTTATTTTTAAAATACAAAATAGAATGAGTAGGACAATAGTTAATGGTTTTTATACCCACTTTTTACTTTATCAACCTAACATCTCATTCCAGCAATTCTGAATCAGTTATTGAATTATATATACCATATTTATGTAATAAGCTCGGATTAAATTACCAACCTTATCAATATTATTGTTCTTTTTAAATAATGGAATCTTTCTCTCAACTTTTTCTGAGCTACATTGCTTACACACATAAGCTAACAGTCCTTAAAATGCTTGATTACTACAGTTCATATTGAAATACTCAGAAAATAATTACCTACAAAAACACAATAGAAATTGTGTTTATGACTTTCTTCTAGGTGTCTGCAGATACTCTGCTAAGACAAATTCTTCATATCTAACCATGAAACAAGAATAATTTTCAGCCACAATGATTAACATAGGTAATCGATAATCTTATGAACATTAATGGCATATGATTCTTACTCCTCTCTTATTTGCCCCTGAAAATCACAGAAAAGAGGATACAATGCTAAATATGTATTATATAAATTATATCACTCTACTTAGAAGCTGAAAATTATAATCTTATAAAATAATAAACAAAGGGATGCCTGGCACTGTTCTGGTGATCTTCTTTTCCCTCCTTGTACCTTCATACTCAACCCCTTGAAGGCTGGGTTAATTCACTGACTATACTGGTTTGGGGTCATTCTGGTTTATATCTAAGGAACAGAACAAATGGAACTGAGCCAGATCTCTAAGCCCAAGGGACATCTAGCTGCCTAAAGACTTCCAGGCTGTGGGTTGTCAAGGAAGTTCCTGAAGTTTGAGGATTTGTTCAAATAACACATTTTTTGCAAAGCACACATATTTTTGGCCTTAATGTTCTGCAATGCATATTTATATCACTCCATATGTCCAAAGATGAAGCTACAGAATATGTCTGATCTCTGCTTAAATCCATGATCTACAAATAAAGTTATCTATTTTGTTAAACTTTCTAAATAATATTAAGAAATAGTAAATAAGTGTGTAATGTTTAGGCAACAAAAGCATCCACAGTAGTAGCCTCCTCCATTTATTTTTTAAAGTAATTTTTTAGTTAAACCTATTTAACCAGTAATTTCTTCTTCTCTATTCAGAAAGTTACAACATATTTTGCATGATATAATTTATAATCTTGTTATTAATAAATATAAACCTCAAATTCTGTAAAACATATTAGTTTATAGTGACACTTATTACTTATCCATTTAGTTAGCACATATTTAAGTGTCTCTGGGCTTCACAGAATTAGAGAAAATAACCTACTTTCTTGGGGAAAATATAGGTTTTATACTATTATTATTATTATTATATTATTTACACTTTTTAATGGTGCAAAGATGTCCACCGCAAGACACATAAAAATTAAAATAGATTTTATATTATTATTGGGGATAATTTGGAAAATTTGAATTAGATACGTTATAGGATTTTAATAAAAAATAATTAGTTCCAAAAAATTTTAGTTTTGTGCAAAATTTTCTATTTTCCTACACTCTTCAAGTCATTCCTATCATTTCTAAATGGGGCATTGAACATAAAGGACTTAGATTTTTCTTTCAATCCATCAGAATAATACACTGAATTCACAATAAAAATAAATATGCAAGGCCGTGCCCACTAAATTGTACACTTTTCTAAGGTCAGATACATATTTTACCATTCACTACTTGCATGTTGGAGCCAGAATTCTTCGTGATTTGCTGACAAGTGTACGGTCTCAAAGGAACACTCCTCCAGAACATACCAGTCTCCTTTCTAATAGCCTTCTCCTCTTTACAAGGTCAAGGGGCTAGTGTATACAGGATGGGTGGGCCCTCGACTCCAACCTTTCCACTGCCACCTGCCACTCCTGTCACTCAAGTTCCATACCTCTCCCAGTTTAGAAGGCCACAGATAATGGTTTCCTCACAATGACTAAAGGGGGACTTGGTTCAAACCCTTGCTCTTCTGGTTTTCTACAAAGTATGTATGGCTTCTGCTGCCAGAGGTTTTCTCTGAACTACTTTTTTATAATATTTGTAATATGATGCTTATTTTTTAAGATTACTATATTTAAACATGATTGTCTTTTATTTTAGTTATATCATTTATAAGAAATGATAGCTCTAATAATCTTTTAGAAATAAGATTCTTTTTTAAAAGTTAAAGTAAAATACGTTCATCTTATTATATACAATGTCATGGGGCTAATCGGAAATGCTCTTATCTGCACGAGTAAGGGATATTTTCAAGTAGAAAAATAAATTATTACTAAAATTAGAAAGGAAATTTACCTCAGTTTTGGGCAGTTTGAGTTTGGTTACCTATGCATCTGTATATCTATTTTCTAAAGACAAACACTGGCTGGTAAAAGGTGTGTGCTCAGTAAAACTACACATACTCCATTTATTCCTTTTTTTAAGAGTTTCAATTTATCTATATAGAATATGATCGTAAGGACTGAAACTAATTTACAAGAGTGATATCTTTAGAGGTTCTGAAGTGCATTTGAAAAATAGCAGTAAATTAAGAAATTATTGGTGATATGAGTTTATTCTGAAGAAGCACTGTCAAGCAATTAATTGTTATGTTTCTACAAATTCCCTCAATGTCCATAAACATCCACATAATGAAATAAGAATTAATACCCAGAGCTCTTTTTTTTTTCTCATTTTAATAACATGCCCATTTTAGGGGAAAAAACTGGTGAAAGATGTGGTTTTTGAGTGAAAAAGAGGGGGAAGAACCCCATAGTGTCACAGATGGCTGTCAGAAGAGAATGAAGCATGAGTCTGCTGAGGGAGTCAAACATGAGTGTGAAATCTGAACAGAAAGGCATGGAGCAGAAGGCAACATTTCAAAAGGCATTTGGCACCAAGTGGCATTGTGAGGGTTAATTTATTGCCAGGAGCTGCTGGGCCTTTCATTCTCCACAGACGCACAATAGACAGATCCCCAAAGTGCCCATCATAATCACAGATGCTGGGGGATTAATGCTAAGATGAAAGCTTCATGAATATTAAAAATATCAAAACTGCTAATGATGTAGCAGAGTTTGCAATAACTAATTCAATCTCAAAACCTAAGAGTATGGCACGCAGGCAATAGAAAGAGACCGTCTTTTAAAAACTGATTAAAACCTAGTCAATTTGTAGCAGAAAGGGGCTTATGCATATTAGGACCTGAATTGGCTGCCAAACTTTACAAATTGCACAGACTAATTACCATAATTAAGCCTTGGATTGAAGAAGAAAATTCCATTTATCTCAGGCTGACTCAGTAGAACTTCAACAAAGGAAGCACTGGCATCAGATGGGCTATTCCCTCAAATGGTATTTCAAAGCACACTAAAAATCAACAAACAAACAAAAGGGACCTCCTTGGCTTAAATGCAAGAATAGTACCACTCAGGATAAAATGAAATTGGAGAACTGTTCAATACTATAAAAGCTAATTTAAGTAAATTTTAAGTTTATTACGTATGCAAATCTCTAATTTTTCAAAAATGTGATTTTTCGAGTTTAAAAAATCTGATTTATAAGATTCTTATATGTAGAATTAATATACTTTCTTAATTTGAATTTTACTTTTATTGAGATATAATTGACATGTATTAAGGTGTACAATCTAATTTGATACGTGTATATATTATGAAGTGATCAACAAAGTAAGTCAATATCCATCATCACAAGTAGTTATGTTTTTTTTCCTCTTTGTAACGGGGACTTTTAAGGTGTACTCTCTTTGCAACTTTAAATAGACAATTAACAATATTCACTATGTTGTATATCTTCTCTCTCTGTTATTATGGATATTAGTATTGATAGAATATCAGTTTAGACCATATTACAGTTTGTTTATGCTTTGGCTTTCTTAGATCACTTGAAAAACGCCATGCCAGCAGGTATAATGGTTATTTCCAAGTGTCACCCAGCCTAAAGTCAGTTAATCAGCAAATCAGAGCATTTCAGAAAAATTCAATGGTGAAAGTTGATGTTATCTTTATGGGAATAAAGTTGCCATTTTTATGAATATTTTTGAAACTGACTTTTGACACTAAATAAAGTAACTAAAACAGTTACATCTTATTATGGAAAACATTATGAGCAAACTTTTAAAATCATTGTTGACCACTTAGTTTAAACTTTGGAACGAATTGATCTTGAATTAGAGTAAAGCATTTATTTGCACTTTTAGTTTATAACAATGGCTTATACAGCTTTCTAACCTGCTGCACTTTAATTTTATTGGTTTTCATGTGGAAATACTTTTTTGGTGTGCTTTGTCCTATATTTCAATACTTTGTAAAAATACTAGTAACCAAAGTTTTAACTTGCCTCCTTTTATCCAAATAATATCCTTTAATTTTGATTTTTCTACTGCATCCCATCTTGCCTTCCATTAATCTATTCTTCAGTGTGATTTAGGTACAAATACGATCATGCTGCTTAACTTCTTAATTACTGGCTTTCCGAATAAAGCCCAATTCCTTAGCACAGCATCCAAGGCCATTACAACTGGCCACTTTCACCTCCCAATCTTCATTTCTTGTTGATCTTTCTCCCTTTTCCCTCCTTTCTCACTCCTCCCCCCCGTTCTCTCTCTCTCTCTTTCTACTTATAAATGTTTTTTTTTTGAACACCTATGTTTTAAACACTGTAATACTCACTGAGGATAAATATCGAACAAAAGAAATATGACTCTCTACCTTAGTGAAGATTACAGTTTAATGTATGAAAAATAAACTTTCTCTCTCTTTGTCCCCTCTAACTACCACTGCCCAGCACATGTGCACACATATGTAGTTTGCCACTTCCCAACTGCAAGTAGAGAGGTGTATAATATGGTAACTGTGAGCATAGACTCTGGATCTTTGTTTAAATGCTATCACCACCACTTAGGAATGTGAATTTGGGCATGTTTCCCACCATACCTATATACCATATTTCAAAGGGTTGTTGTGAGGATTGCATAAATAAAAACAGCCTGGCACACAATAAATGTAGCTATTAATATTATTAGTGTAGTCAGCATAATAGAGGAAGAACATTACAATGGCCTGTGATTGGGGGGGCAGAATCCAACTCAGTTGTAGGAATGAACAGAGGCTTCTCTGAGGAAGTAAGTGTTGAGTTGATTTCTGAAGAATGTACAGGTGATGGGGTCGGTGCCTGTGAGGCTAAGTGTTTTTCATTTAGAAAGAGCTTTTTGGTGGAGACTCTGTGGAGTCCAGCAGCCCACTGCCTTGCAGCCTGAGAGAAAGCTAGTGAGTCTGTAGCAAGAGGAACATATGATAAATGAGGCAGCCACTTTCATTTATATTTGTGGCAGTGCTGTAGTATTTTATTCTTCCTGAATTTCCTAGATTTTAGTATCCCCCTGGTCCTTTGTCTATCACATTATTTCTCAACGCCTGTTTATTTGTCCTTGAGAACATACGTAGCGTTTGCTTTGGGAAGTCTCCTCCTGGACCTGGATCCCCCTGGACCCTGCTCTCCGAGCACCCCTCCCCTCTCTGTGCTGCATCAGGTACTTCGACTCGGTGTAAACCCACTGGAGCCTCCATCACTCGGAATTCCACTCACATGACCCTGGGTGGGGAGCCACCTGACCACAGACTTTTGCCTTATTTTCTTAGGATTAACGCTGGCCTGACATTGATTGGGCCTCATATACACCATCTATCAAGGTGTAAAGGTCTGACAAGTGAGTAAAGGATCTAAAATATATACTTTCAGAGCATACTCTCAATGTCAAGGCTGCACAGTCTAAATAGCAAATTGAGATAGTATGCCCCAACATTCAGGGGTGGGTTGGAGTTGCACTGAAAGTCACTTATTCTGTGAATTCAAGGATTTCCTGGTATATAATATTAATTCTCATTATAAACATGTATGCCAATCTTTTTATTTTTAAAACAAAAGACATAGTTGGAAATCCCATTATGGATTTTTAAAAAATATGGGATGAGACATTTAAGAGAAATTTAATATTTATCTTAAATTTAAAATAAATATAAAATGCTCATCAGACTTAAATTTTATCTCTACAAGCACTTATAATATAATATAGATTTAATTAAAAATTTAGGAGAATTAATTATATTTATTTTTAAAGATGCCTTTATTGAAAATAAAAATTAGTTACACATTTTGTTCCTAAGTGCTAAGGTATATTAATTGTTTTGTCTACATTTATTTTTACCTTCTCTTTCCACCCAGTCTTAAAATTACTTGTCACAGTTGCTATTCATTACTAATATCATATGACTCTAAAAGCAGGTGTAGTAATGAATTTAGTAACTCAGAAATTGCTCTTCAGTTTCTATAAGGGGCTAATCGCTCTTCAGTTTCTATAGCACTGCACTTCCTTCCACTTTCTCCCCATTCATTTTTGCTGTCTAGGGCCAAGTGTCTTTGGCGTGGCTAGAGAGTCACAGCTGATCATCACTGACTGACTGCCAAATCCCAGAGATCAGAAAGGCCCTTTCCCCTCTATTCATCTGTCATGTCACCTAAGTACAGAGGGCTGTGGCAAAAAAAAAATCCTGTCAGTTATTGTACCCTATAAATCCAAATGAAATAAATGTTCACAATCTCCTAAATAGTGCTTCACATTTGCTGAGAAAAAATATGGTGTATAACACATAAGTATTTAGATCTTCCTTTATCAGCTCTGGGGCACAGGTGTGTGTGTGTGTGCTCATGTGTGTACATGTATGACTTGGTGAGGAAGTGGGTAGGAGATGAGGCTGAAAACATAAGTTAGGATTAGGGGGTAAAAGAAGCAAAAATCCTAAAGAAGATATAAGGAGAAGCAGCCATTCTCGACAGGGTTTTAGTGAAAAAATGTAAGCCCTAAAAGAGAAAAATCTCTGAAATTCCGACTTTCCCATCCTCACAAGGATGTGGCATAACTAGTACCACTTCAGATACAGAGAGAGGAGCCATAGGGTTTGGTGAACTCTGGTTCACAAAGACCAACTGTGAAGACAATGAAGCTGAAGCTTGGTGTCCCTCACTTGCATAGAATCTCCCATGGCAAGGAGCTCTAGCAATACTGTCACATGGTCATGTACTAAAGTGTGATTTTTAATTTTAATCCATCAAGGCACATTCTGTTTTATTATATTTTATTTCCTTTTTATAAGTAAAGTTCTAAAGATTTTATAATCTTCATGTTAGAAAAACTAGAGCCATCATGGAAATAGGTGAAATAGAATATTTTAGACTGAGAAGCTTGGTGCTTCCTCTGGAGCAAGTGAAGGTGGGAGCTCTGGCAGGAAAGGTATAGATCTGCAGGCTGAAGGCAATCTTATTTGCAGAGAGGGAGACACTCAGAAATGGCTCCGTGGACTTGAGGAAATGCAAGTTTTGGAAGAGCCTCATGAGGAATGGCAAATATGGTTGGCTAGGAACATAGAGTGAGAAGGACAAATTCTCTTAGGAGCCCAAATGAGTAGGGAAATCTAGAAATGGATGAGCCTTCTTGTTAAGAAACTTCCTCCAGCTATAGTGGGTAGTGATGGAGGAAAAAGAAAGAAGAGCTGAATTGCTGCTTGATTGTTCAGAGCTGCTGGGTTAAGGCTGGGTAGAATTGGAAGGGACTTTCTTAAGATAATGCAGCTCATTAGGGATGGAGCCAGCACTGTGTTCTATTTCACTCCTTGAGCAATCCAGGAACTGAAAACAACACTTAGATAAATAGATGGTGGGGATTACTTGTAAGTTTGAGATTATTCTAGGTTTTGAAGATTCAACATTAGAAAACTTCCTGAATTTCTGTTGCCAATGAAGTCAACACAACAAAAATTCACCTGAGTGATTAAGTCATGATTTAAGAACAACAAGGAAGGCTTATTTTCCCTCTCTGATTTCCTTTCTGATTAATATATATATATATATATAATTTATATATATATTATATTTATAATATATTTATAATATATTTATATTATATATAAATTATTTATATATAATTTATATTATTTATATATATTATTTATATATATATTTAATATATATATATAAATATATATATATATATTAAAAAATTACAGGTGATGCAGGCAACTATAATTGAACAATAATAAACTAATAAAAATTACAGCTGACATACAATATTATATTCATTTCAGGTGTACAGTGGTGTCATCAGACATTTCTATAACTTATGAAGTAATTATCCAAATAAATCTAACGCCCATCTGACACCATGCATAATTATTAAAATACAGGGAATGGCAGAAATAACTCCTGCTTGAGTGTGGTTGGTAGGGTAATAATATGAGTGTAATGATTTATAGTTTTAATTTGAATATTTCCCCTAAAATGTCATATGATGTGCTTGAGTGTGATATTGTTATGTTATAGAACTACATGCTTATGATTTTGTAGTGAAATATTTTATAATAAAAAGGGGGGTCATTTCTGCAAGACCCTGTATTATTGACTATGTTCTCTATGTTGTACTTTACATCCCCATGACTATTGTGTAACTATCAATTTCTACTTCTCAATCCCCTGAACTTTTTCATTCACCACTGTCACCCTTTGCAACTGGCAACCATCAAAATGTTCTCTGTATCTATAAGTCTGTTTCTGTTCTGCTTGTTTATTTTGTTTTATAGATTCCACATGTAAGTGAAATCATCTGGTACTTGTCTTTCTCTTTATGACTTAGTTCACTCAGCACAATGCACTCTATGTCCATCTATGTTGTTGCTGAAGACAAGATTTCATTCTTTGTTAAGGTTGAATGATATTTCATTACACAGGGTGTGGCAAATGTAGGTTTCCAGTTGTTCATACACAAAGTAATACAATGACTAATAAACAGTAATATAAGAATAAGCTCTGTGTTTCACATATTCATAACTATAAATGCATTTTTACCCCAACCTGTAGTTTATCCACCCATCTATTGATGGACACTTAGGCTGCATCCAGATCTTGGCTATTGTATATAATGCTGCGATAAACATATGGATGCACATGTCTTTTCAATGTAATATTTTGAGTCTTTCTTTGTTTCCTGTCATACCCTTTGTTATAAAGTCGATTTTGCCTGGTGTAAGTGTTGCTACCTCAGCTTTTTATTTGTTTGTTTCTATTTTCATGAAATATTCTTTTCCATTCCATTACTTTGACTGTGTCTTCTGTTCTAAAGTGAGCCTCTTTTAGACAGCATATGTAAGTGTCTTGTTTTATTATCTACTCAGCCACTGTATGTCTTTTGGTTGGAGCAATTAATTCATTTGCATGTAAAGTAATCATTGATAAGTATGTATTTATGGGCATTTTATTATTCATATTTTTATCTTTTTTTATTCTTTTTAAAGAAGACCTTTTACTATTTCTTGTAATACTGATTTGGTTTTGATGAATTGCTTTAGTTTTTTTCTGGTCTGGGAAGCTCTTTATCTGTCCCTCAACTCTAAATGACAACTTTTCTGGGTAGAATAATCACAGTTGGAGGTCCTTGCTTTCCATCACTTTAAATATTTCTTTCCAATTCTTCTGGTCTACAAAGTTTCTGTTGAGAAATCAGCTGACAGCCTAGTGGGATATCACTTTTATGTAACTAACTGCTTTTGTCTTGCTACTTTCAAGATTCTTTCTTTGTCTTCATCTTTGGCATTTTAATTATGATGTGTCTTGGTATAGGTTTCTTAAAAATGGCAAATGTAGCTGGCAAGGAAAATAGAGTGAGGTTGAAAAATTCTGGTAGGAGACCAAATGGATAGGGGAATCTGAAATGGATGAGCATCCTTGTTAAGAAACTTTCTCTAACTGTAGTGGGCAGTGATGGATGGAAGGAAAAGAAAAAGAGAGAGAAGAGCTGAATTGTGTGTTTGTTGTGAGCTGCCGGGTTAAGGCTGGGGAGAATGAGAAGAGGCTTGCTTCATTTTGTGTAGGACTCTGCACTTCCTAGACTTGTATGTTTTTCTTCAGCTAGTTTAGGGAAGTTTTTCAGCATATTTTTAAGAAATAGGTTTTCCATTCCTTGCTTGCTCTCATCTCCTTCCTGAACCCCATGATACAAATGCTGGTACACGTAAAATTGTCTTAGAATCTCTCTAAACTATTCTCATTTACATTTTTTTCTTCTAATTGGGTGTTTCTGTTTTTTTTATCTTCCAAATTCCTGATTTGATCCTCTGCTTCCCTTTAATGCAGTCTTTATTTCAGTTAGTGTGTTCTTCATTTTTGACTGATTCATTTTTATGTTTTCTATTTCCTATCTTTTTGCTGAAGTTCTCACTAAGTCTCTTTACTCTTTCCCTAAGTTCATCGAGAATCCTTATAACCAGTATTTTACATGTTGCACCTGGTAGATTGCTTGTCTCCATCTTGTTTAATTCTTTTTCTAGAGTTTTGTTCTTTAATTTAGGATATTTTTTGTCTCCTCATTTTGGTTGTCTCCTTGTGTTTGCTTTTTCTCCAAGTCTTGGTAATATGGCCTTAGATAGTAGGTGTCTTATCGGCCCCAGTGGCAGAGCTTCCCCAGTCACCTAAGTTGGATGTTCCAATTGCACCCTCTGTGTGGGCTGTGTACACCCTCCTATTGCAGTTGAGCCTTGATTGCTGTTGGCATGTCAATGGGAGAGATTTAGTCCCATGTCAATTGGTTGGGAAGAAGGACATGACTACTGTGGAGCATATGCTGCACAGGGGCTGACCCCATAGAGTACAACAACACTGCAGTAGGGCTCAGGTACCTGCCAAGTCCACCACTTGACTATGTCACTTGTGGAGGTGGTTGGGTGATGCTTCAGAGTAGCCTGAAGCTGTTTACCAGGTGCCTGGCTCTGGGACCTCCTGGGAAGTACAGGCCAAGGTCAGCTATCACCTGTTTCCTGCCTGGTATACCCAGTATAAGATACAAAGTGATCTGCAAATGGCTGCCACTTGCACTTGGTTTGGAGGTGCCCAGGAGGGGCCAACTTGTGGACCAGAGCCAATTGCCACTAGTGCCAAGCATGGAGACACTAAGCAAGAATATGGGGCATGCTGAGGCCAGATGCTACATGTGAGAGATTTTAGGAAAGATCACAGTATGAGGTCAGAGCAAGTGAGTCCTAGTAAATCCATGCATGGGCCCTTTAAGAGCTGTGCCTCGTTTTTTATAGCCAGAAGTTATGGGGGCTTCTCTTCTTGGTACCGGGACCCTGGGTTGGGGGGCCTGGTATGAGGCTTGGACCCCTCACTCCTCAGGGGGGACCTCTGCAGGTAAGATACCTCTCCTGCTTTTTAACTGCCAAAAATGGGTGTGGGACCAGCTATTTCCACATCTGTACCCCTCATACCAGTCTCTATGCGGCTTATTCTTTATATCCTTAGTTATAGGACTTAGGTTCAGCTAGATTTCAGGTGGTTCTGAATGATGGGTGTTCAGTAGTTTAGTTGTAATTTTGATGTGGTTGCGGGAGAATTTGAGTACATTTACCCATGCTACCATCTTGATTGGAAGCCCTCCCTTTCTGGTTTTAAGTTTCACTATTTCTAAACAGGGTGGTGGCTCCGTTTTTGTAACCTAGGTTTAGTTAGAATGTTCTGTTTCATAAAAAAATGTGTTTGAATAATATGTAAGTACTTCTGATGTATAAATAACAGATGTATATCTTTGTCAATAATTAGGAAGAGGATTAGCTATCTAAGCCCATGTCTTCTGAATTACACTGCAATTTATCTTACTATCCTTTTACTGATAGAGAGGGTTGTTGGATACCACACTTACATTAATTCAGCTCAGAAAACTCATGCTTATTTCCACCAATACAGGTTTTTAGAGCATCAGTGATATCTTATATTTGCTAAAGACTTTTGAAAAATCACATTAGGCTTTAGGTTATGATAACTTCAGTGTTAAACCATAACCCTCACAATATCCCTCTCCAGTGATATTAGTGCCTAAATGCACAACAGTACCAATCTTTCTTCTTCAGTTGGCAGAGACCTCAGCAAGAAAATTTTGTCCTATCAGGATCTTACCAGAGGGAGGGATGAAGGAAGGAGGAGCAGGAAGAGGAGGAGGAGGAAGAAGAAAGAGAGAAAGAGAGAGAGAGAGAATATCTAATCATTTGTGTGTGCATGTATGTACAAAAGGGTGTGTACTGAGAATTGCATTTTTTTTGCTACAAAATAAAGTACAGAATCCAGTATTATTTAATTTCTTGTTTAAAATTGTGCTAGAAAACTAACATTTTCTTTAGGTGCTCAAATAAGTACAAAAAACCTGATGACTTAAAGAGAACCTTCAGCCACTTCATAACAAGACTTGATAACAAAAGTCAAGAACCAGCTTCTGGTATTTTTGCATCACAAAGGCTTTTCCATGGATACTTGGAAATACTTGTAGCTGATATAAAAGAAACAGAAGCATGGATAGCTCCATGGAAGGAGAAACTTCAACACATTGTAACTCTTTTGTAACACTGGTGTACTAGTGGCAGAAGCAATTCTGATTTTGTGGGGAGTTTGAGGACATTTTTTTCAATGGGTGTATATTTTGAAGTACAATGTAACATTATCTGTTTTCTAAGAGGATAGAATGTGATTATGAAAGAAACAGTCCAATGTTAAAAAAAACTTGCATACTACAGAAAGCAGCTCAACCTAGATTTATAGCAAAATTATAACTGAGGATAACTGGTTGATGGCCCAAGAGGTGGGATATGTTTTCTCTCTATGGTGCAAGCTCATTATTTGTATAATACTTGACAGAATTTTAAAAATGTGAATATTTTTGTTGCATAAACCTGAAATTTTGTCACATAAATCTGAAGCTCACTAACACAATCTTAGAAAAAAATGTTCTATAATAATTTAATAGTCATATTTTTTGTTGCTGTCTTTGTTCATACAGGAAATACTGGCAGGATTCCTTTCTGTTGTTGTTGCTTTTGGCTTTTTATGCATTGCAAGGTAAAATTATCCTAAAAAAATTGCTAGTCAATTGTCTCCTCCTTTGTTATTGATTAGGAAATAGTCAGATTTGTAGGAAAAACACATTAGAACCTAAGGCAATTCCTAGGGAGGTTGATTTGATGGGATATTAAAACATCTGTTGTCAATAAATACACATGCATTTTGGGTATTCCAGCCAATGCAAACTTGTTATTCAATTATTATTATTATGACAGTTAGTGCTTTAGTTTACTTCAGGTTGAAGAAAATGCATTGTTTAAATTCTGCAACCATTTTGTTTCTCGAGAGCTCAGCTCTTGAACATTTGCTTGTCTTACCCCATCACTAGTCATGTCAAAGGAACAAGTGAAGTGTATTGGCAGGATGCAGGGAAGTGAATAAACATATGACTTTTAAATGCCCCAAATAAGAAAAGATTAGGCTGCACATTATTGAAAGGATATTCTACAGATTGTTAATACTCTGCTATTTGCTCACATTAGCACCCTTAATCAGATCTCTCTTCTAAAGACAATAATCCTGTCAATAGCAACCTGAAATGTAGGTCTTTCTGGGCTTTGGAAAAGGAGCTCTGCTCTCACTTAAGAGGATATATAGATTTCCGGTGTTGCAGACACCAGTGTGCTGCCATGTGAACTGTTCAAGTACAGTCATAGAATTTTAGAAAGTGTTGTCACACAACCTACAGTTGCTTGTGTTTAGAGAAGCAAGAAGGCATTGCTCAGAGAGAGATTGCATCTGGGTAAAAAGGCTCCTGTTTCTCTTGGCTAGTGTGAACAGTGGAGTGGGGTCAGAGCCAGGACTTATGGAAGGAGAGTCTGCCTGGGTCTTTCTTGCAAAATGACCCTTAACTGGGTCAAGGTTGAATTAATGGGGAAGAGGTTTTGTGCTAAAGATATTGTTTTAATGAAAAGCTTCTTTCTCATCTTGCAAAAGTTCCTGAACAGACTCAGAGGACTGGAAAGCACCCCTGAAAGGTACCAGGAACTGCTGGGGCCCTTAGCTTTTCTAAGTTGTCCTCCTAGGAGTTTTCTTCCATCATCTCCTTCAATGGAAGGATTTCAGGCTTCACAAGTCAGATTTATTATCAATACAATCCACAGCATCTCACAATGTACCTATAGCAAAAGCCAGGGTCCCTTTTCCCTCTTTCTTGTAATAATGGACAAAGAATAATAGATTTGAGAGTCAGCCTGACTTCCCACTTCACCATATTCTAGCTGTGTGCATTTTGGTAGGCTACTCAACTTCAACAACAGTTTCCTTCTTGGTGGAATGCGCTTAACAATGATTTCTATTTCATAGTATTATTGTAAGAATCACGATATCTGTCAGAGGAAGCACTCATAAAACAGCGCTAACTAGAAATCCAAGTTGTAAAAAGAAACAATCTGAATTAGGCAACACTGATAAGGGAATGATCTTTGGGGCTCCACCTTTTTCTTGTCTCTGTCTCTTCAGGTGTCTTGGGGGGTTATGCTCATGAGAATAATTTAGGTCCTTTTTCTAGGACCATTTACCTTTATAAGGAAATGATAGTAGAGACTATATATTAAGTTAAATGATTTTAATGATGGAATATCAAGCAGTAATATGCCTTTTGACTTATGTATTACTGTGAATATGAAATAAAATTCAAACATTATATGTAAATATTTTACATTATATGTTATATAAATATTTTATATACACCTTGGATATAAATATTTACTATATAAATATATTAAATTATCAGATCTTATAGTTTTCATGTGAGCCCCAAATCTCACAAAATGTTCCTTAGAATAAAGAGTATATTTAACATAGTCTTGAAATATTAGAGTTGAAAAAAAAACATTAGAATTTAACTGCCCCAAGCCCTTTATTATAAAGTTGTGGGCCAAATAAGGGTCAAAAAAATCAAGTGACCTATATTCAAGGTGACCCAAATATTTAATGAGAGTTTTGTGCTACCCAAGTCCTATATTCTGTCCTAATATAAATCTTGGGCTGGAGAATAATGCTATCCAAGATAACTGTATTCACTTTTCTATATGTGTGGACATATGTGCTTTCATTACACATGTTTGATATTCAACTGTTCTGTCCTGAATGAATATTGTTCTCTCTCTGATTTATCCTGTGCTTTCAGCCAAGTCTATTGTAACATTTTTTTCAAGCCAATCTCTTCTTTTTTTTTAAGATCGTATTTATTTGTTTTTAGAGAGGGGAAGGGAAGGAGAAAGAGAGGAAGAGAAACATCAATGTGTGGTTACCGCTGAAGTATCCCTTACTGGGGACCTCGCCCACAACCCAGGCATGTGCCCTGACTAGGAATGGAACTGGTGACCCTTTGGTTCACAGGCTAGAGCTCAATCCACTGAGCCACACTGGCCAGGGCCAAATCTCTTCTTTACATCCTAAATAATATGTCTATCTTTTCTGTTGTACCTGTAATTCAGGTCACAAAAGAATTGAACTATCCCACCCTACAAGTCAAGTCTGGACAGCTGATTTGAATTTAATGAAATGTGAATGGAGGATTTTAGAGCTAGTACCTGATTCATCACCCTCCATTTTACTGCTTGCAATAGTCATTCCATATGATGAGATAAGGTCTCCCTCATCCTGGGTTTCTGAGTGTCAATAATGGGCACACCCCTTTCTAACTCCAAGTAGAACAAGTGTAAAATCAGTGACCCTGTGTTGCCTCTTATTAGGAAATATCATTGCATAGTAGTAAAAATAATAATAAAAGATAATAAATGGAGAGGTCTTTCTCTGCCAAATATATAACAATGAAAGTGTAAAGGAGAGCTATGGTTTCTCTTAAGAAACTTCATTGCAGAAATGGACTATAATCTCAGCTTTGATATATGTATAAAATAGGGAAGTATGAAAGCATAAATGCTTTTTGATGTAAATAGAAGGATGGAGATTCCCCTCAGCATCCCACAACCTCGAAAATAATAAATTCTCTTCAGTCTGGAAGAGTTATAATGGTATCCAGTCATTTTTTCACTATCCTTTTTTTGAACCCCTGTCAGACACCAGTGCTCACAGATAATGGTGCATTGCTGAGCTCAAAAAGGTGAGAAGAAGTGATATATATATGCAAGCACTTTCTGATAATTGGAGCTCTCCCTAGAGCAGAACCAGCTCTTTTGTTCCAGATGATCATTGAGAAGAGATACTGAAGAAGACTTTCTAGACAGTCTCTAAATTTCTTCAAATACCAAGACTCTACCATCTTCCCTTTCTATACTCCATCATTCTAGGTTTTCTCTGGAGCGATCACAATCTCATGAGCATTTCTTAAATACTATTTAATAGTGTGAATCACCCTCTAAAGCATGTTATCTTTAATTGAACATTTGCTTATAATTGAATAATTTTTTCTAATTGAATAATTTTGGTCCAACACTGAATAATTTAAACACTTGAAGATGAGCCATTGAAATGCAAAGTGTTGGCAGTACTTATTCCAGCACAAGTTTCAAAGAGAATCCAGAAAACAGATGGCCCAGGATTAGCAAACTCTGCCAGTTTTCTGGGACACATTTTAATCTGGATAGTAAATATCTGATCTGTAAAATAAAAATCCAGTTTTAGGTCCAGCTATAGTCAAATTCCATAAAAATAATTAAAACTCACTCTGCTATATCTGCAGAAACAAACCTGCGTTTATCAATGTTTTAAGCTATTCTCATGTGCATTGTTTATTTTAACTCAGTTTATAAGGTTTACATAATGAAATAAAAGGAAAACTGGGCAGGCAGAGATCCAAGTTATAACACTGGTTCTACAACTAATTCTTGTGTGATCTCAGGCAAGTCACTGTTCTACTGGGAGCTAAAAGGTCCACCAAATGTTAACTTTCTATGAGTGTGCTAAATGTTTGATAAATGGAAAAATTTATCTTTTTCCTATTTTAACAATGGATTGAGAATGCTTACAGAGTACAATGGAAACAAGCCAGTCCTGAATGGCTACTGTTTGTTAACAGGTGTGAATAAGGGATAATAAAATGTGAGTATAGACAAATGTTAAGAAATTGCATTTAGTCTCTTGGAGATTTTTTTTACTGCTTTGTAATTTTATTTGCAATAGTTTTACATGTAAATATCTTAAAATATATGTTTGAATTCTTAATGTAAACAAGGGCTGTTGCTTCTTCAATATACTGCATAAAAGCAAAAATTGGTATCAGGTTAAATTAAATATTTTTGAGGGGAACACAAGATTTTTTCTTTTCTTACTATAATAGTAACATATAATCACAGAAAAATAAAAGATTACAGAAAATTAAAATATTTTATTGGTACCTCTACTATGTTGAGGGTATATATTTTACACACACACACACAAACTCACACTTTTCTGTTGGTAAAAAATGAATTTTTTTCTAAAATCTATTTTGAAATTTTCCTTTTCTTTGAATATGCAAATGACATAAAATCTGAACTTATAATTTTGCTAATGTTTTCAAGTCATGTGCTTTATGAGAACAAATATCTAGCTTGTTATCATTGAATTCCTTAAACTCAGCAAAACCATTTACTTACTAAATATTTACTGAATAAAAATATAAAAGCAAGAAATTGAAAACTGCACTTATAACTCAGACATTTGTCAAAATTAGTAATATAGCGGTATAGAGGTGCTTTAAGGATACTTAATATCTCAATTACATTTTGGTTGATAAGAATCATATAGGTATATTAAATACATAAAATAATGAAAACTACAGACCCACCCACATGACAGTATAAGATGATGAATTTCCTTGAATAAAAGCCATATATATGAAAAAAGAAAAAATGAGAAAATTAGGCCATGTTATATAAGCTGATATTGCACCACTGCTCCTAAAAAAAAGTGATGATTTGTGTGTGCTTGTGTATATGTTTGTGTATGTCTGAGTTTATGCTTGGCTATCAAACCCAAATATTGAAAGCAAAAAAACTTAAAGGGATTTTGAAGGAATTAAAGGAATACTTAACCATGTTCTCAAAAGAAAAATAAGTATGTTAGGTCAATTAATCTGTATATTTAGTATGAAAATATATCATAAATGCTGTCAAAAATAAAATGGCAGTTTGACTTATTAAGCAGTTTACCATACTGTTTAAGGAGAATGATAATAATATGGTGCTTTTATAATCTATTTGAACTTGAAATCTAAGTTTTCAGTTGAATTTGAGATCTTAGTTTAAGTTAAACAATTTTAAGAAAAAGTAAATACAGCATTTTTTTCCAGGAGAGCAAATAAATGATGTGAAAATTGATGAAATAAACAGGTACCTGAGAATGTTAAGGGAAAACATGTTCAGAGAATACACTATAGAAATTTACAATAACTCTTCACAACTTAGTTATACTGAAGAAAAAGTTAGAACCACATTTTCTTCTATGAGACATTGTCAACTTTAGATAGTGTTACAGAACTGTATATATCCATTGACAGTTTTACTTGCAATACATTTTTCATAAAGAAATGTTCTAAATAGTGAATTTAAAAATAAAGTCAGAAAAACTTCTAATGTAACCTAAAACAATACTATGAATAATGTGATATTTTAACTCAAATTAACTGTCCATCTATACATTATTTAGGAATGGATTCTGAACTCCACGTGGCATTCTAGAAAACCCTCTCTTTAGACAACAGAAATGAGGATGACTTGTTGCAAAGTTGTCCAGCAGAACTTTCTGTTTTGTTGTAAACATTCTATAAGATTTACATGTGCCAGGCTATTGAGTACTTAGAATGTGGTTAGCATAAAGGAAAACTGAATTATTCATTCTATTTAATAGCTGTATGTGTACAGTGGCTACCCATATTGGACAGCACATGCCTAAGTCATGTGTCTAAGGCTTTGTTACAAACTGCATATTGGAGAGTAGAGTAGAGGTGTACCTTACTCTCATTTGTTCACCATGGCGATGGGGTCCTGTCATATGGTTTTTAGGCATCTTACAAACTGACTGTCTATGAACAAATGATCACTGTTATGCCAGTTTCCCTTTCTGTCTTGCATTCTCCTTTTCCCACCACTGGAGAAGACCTACTGTATCTTCAGGATACAACTCAAATGTTTCCTTTGTAATGTTCTACTCTATTTGGTTACTATGTTCTTTGCATATATGGAAATTCAAACATCTCATAGAGAGTCTCATATCTGTAACCTTTCCAAAAGATGTTTTTCAAACCAACTATCTTAGGCAGATTTTATTCTTCAACATTACCACCATTTCTGGTGTAGGTAGAGATGAACTACCATCTGAATGAATGAAGAAATGAAAGAATGAAAGTATCAAATTTAGATCTGTGTCCCAAGGAGTTTATAATAGAGATAGACATAGATGTAATTATTTTCTCCTATTCTTTCTGTGAGCTGCCCACAGATATTACCATAAAGTGAGCCATATGTATTCAACTCCATGGGAAAGAATGCAAAACCCCTTATCTTCTAAGAATTGCTTAAAATATGTAGAAAATACTAATTAAATGTTGGTTAATTCTTCTTTTTGAAAACAAGGAGCTCATTGAGTAAATCATCTTATTTTTACCTAGCTGTATTAAAAATTTAGTGCTATTTTTTAAAAAAGTGTTTGCCTTACCATACTTTCATTCTTTTCTAATTTTATATTATCAATTGTTTTATATCAATTTAATATAATTATTGAATTGATCCCTGTATAGAACATAGCATCATACTGAATAGGCACCAATTATCTGGGGAGTGAGGCACATGAATGCATATGGTTTCAATATCAGATGCACCATGACATCAAGGTTAGATGCACAAGACAGGGATCTTGAGGGAGAAATGTGATCACCTGTTACAAGACGGTTTACAAGGTTCTAACACTCTTTGTATTATTTAGATTATATTTCACTTATGAGAACAAGTTTGTAGTAGGTAATTAACTATGTGAATCCCACATTAAAGATTCACATAATAAAATATTAAAATAAACTATAAATTATTAATATGGTACACATATTGTGTGAGTGAATTCTGAGCACAAGGATATACATTTACTCATTTCCCTTGGAAATTAACATGTAAAAGAACAACTGGCACTAACTTGTTTCTAATGTAGGTGCACCTCCTGGGAGGAGTTTGATTAATGGGAACAGTTATGAAAGGTAAGACATTATGCTTTGATTAATGTACTTTAATTTTCCTAAAAAAATTCAGAGGGGGACATTTTTGTATATTCAACAATAAAAAAAATTATTTTCTCTGAAATGTCTCATTCTTCTAGTCTTGATGCAAAAATTTCTGTAATTATCACCTGGAATAAGAATTAAATTTTAGTAAAGCTTCCCTAATTGATAACTACATTATTTTTAAATAGGTTTTAATTATATAATATTTTATTTTGAAGAATGGATCCTTTATTAAAAGAAGTCTAGCAGAAGAACATGTAATTATATTATGTTTGTCCTTTTTCCTTATCTTTATGGGAACAGGTTGGTATACACTCTTTTTGGAGTTGATTTGACTCATGAAAAGTTATTTGTCCAGAGTTAAGCTTAAGAACACATTCTTATGGTTGGCCAAAATCAATTTTCTTAATTCTGTTGGCAAACTTTACCTTGCTGTATATATAGCTTTGGATTGCATTTTCTTTCTGATCAAACAATTAGAAAAAGTGTTTCATTGCTCATTAATTGTGCTTACTTATTTACTTAACAGATTTAATTCAGTCCATACTATGTGCCAGAAACAATGTGTTGGTGTAGAGTGGTTCAAGGAAAAGAATGATAGGAATAATTTAGATTGATGAGGGGCTTATTACAGAAGGTTACTCTAAGGAAATGATGTATGAGCTGAGATTCAAATAATTAGTATGAGCCATTCATATTTAAGTAAGTGTGGAGGGCAAGGATGATGTACATTAAGTGTTGGGTGTGAAAGGACAGCAGAGGGGATCGCAATACTAAAAGCCTTTCTGGAAAATGAATCTCTTCTGTTGGATGAACTCTCAGAGGCCAGGGGATGGAATATAATAAGTGACAAAATTAGTTAGAAGAGGAACCTACTAGAATATCTGAGACATGTAGGTCATGGGAAAGAATTTGATCTTTGACTTAAGAGTGATCAAATGCTACCTAAGATTTCAAATCAAGCTTTCCATTATTTTTTTTCAAATGACCATTCTATTTAGTGAAGGAGAATTAAAGGTAGGCAACAATAAGAATATACATACAGATTTGATTTCCAGTCAAAATGGTGGTAGGTAAATGGGTACTTGGAGCCTCCTACTACCATATCAAATTATATCTAAATTATAGAACAGCCATCATTTGTACTGCCTGAACTCTAGCTGAACAAAAGTCCTATAATTAAAGATATAAAAGAGAAGCCACATCGAGACTGGGAGGAAGGGTGAGGGCACAGAACAGGATGACCCCATACCCATGAGTGGTGGTTAAAAATCAGGAGGGATATCTTGGCTGTGGAGGTCTCCCTTCAGTAGCCAGGGGTCTAGCCCACATCAGAACCCCCAGCCCATGGTTCCAGTGCCAGGATGAAAAGTCCATAACTGGTGGCTGTGAAAACTAGCAGCAATTGTGGCTGAGTGAAATGGAGTTCTTCTGGAATCCCAGGAATTCCTCTTAAAGGGCCAGTGCACTGATTTACTCAGACTCACTTGCTGTAAGCTCCAGTGCTGGCTTAGTAGCTCAAAAGGCACCAAGGAAATTCAGGATGAAAGTAAATTGTCTGGTGGCAGGGCAAGCGCTAGAAGGGCAGCTTTATCCTAGTCAAAAGTGCCGGCAGAGGCCATTGTTCTTTTTCTGTCTTTACACAGCAGGCAAGAAGGTGCCATATCTGATCTACATCACCTGGCTTACATTGTTTGGCCCACCCTGTTTATTCCCTAAAACATTGACTCACCTAACTTTCAGGCCCATCGGAGCCATTTTAAGTAGCTTTTCCATACAAACATCCTGTCTTGGCTCATGCCTTGAATGTTCCTAAAAGTCCCTCAAAAAAGCAGCATCTGGCCTCATTGTTCTCTGTATCTTTTGGTAAATGTCTCCAGGCCTGGCACCAGTGGCAGCCAGCCTCGGTTCACAGCAGAGTCTTTCCCAGGTATCTCCAAGCTCAGCACAAGTACCAGCCATCTGCAGAGCACTCTTTAGCTTATGCCCAGTGGCCCCAGGCATAGCCTAGACAGCTGTTGACCTTGAATTTCCCAGGAGTCTTAGCGTCAGTGCACTAGGTGGAGTTACAACCCAACCACCTCCACAAGTGACAAAGTCAAGGGGTGGACTCAGTGGGTATCAAATTCCCACTGAGGCATTCTACTCCATGGGGTTGGCCCTTGTACAGCAGCTCTTCCTCTGTAGTTGCAGCTGGTCCTAGCAGCCGATTGGCCTGAGGTCAATCTCTTCAACTGACAATCAAGGCTCAACTACAATAGGACAGTGTACACAACCTACATGGAGAGCATGCCTAGAACACCCAGCTTGGGTGACTGGGGAGGCTGCATCACTGGGCCTTACAGAATACCTCCCATATAAGACCACCCTACCAAGTTCAGGAGATGTAGCACCTGTACCAAATACATAGAAACAAACACAGGAAAGCAGTGAAAATTAGAAGACAAAGAAAAAGTTTCAAAATAAAAGGACAAAAGAAATCTCCAGAAGAAGAACTCAAAGAAATGGAGTCAAGAAGACAACCATAATTCAAAACAATGGTTATAAGGAAGTTCAAGGAACTTAGAACTTCAAAAGTGTAAAAAAAAGCATGGAAACCATAAAAAACAGTCAGACATGAAGGATACACTAACTGAAATGAATAATAAATCATAGGGGATCACCACTAGAGTAGATTAAGCAGAAAATTAAATCAGTGATTTGGAAGATTAAAAAGCAGAAAACACCCATCACAACAGCAAATTTTTTTTTTTTTCAAAAAACATGAGGTTAGTTTAAGGAACCTCTGTGACGACTTCAAGTGTACTAACATTCACATCATGAGGGTGCAGAAGGGGAAGAGAGAGAGCAATAAATTATAAACCTATTTGAGCCCTGGCTGGTATGACTCAGTAGATAGAATGTCAACCTGCAAATCAAAGCATTGTCAGTTCAATTACCAGTCAGGGCACATGCCTGGGCTGTAGACCAGGTCCCCAGTGTGGGGCACATGAGAGGCAACCACACATTGATGTTTCCCTCCCCTTCTTCTTCCCTTCCTCTCTGTCTAAAAATAAAATGAATAAAATCTTAAAAAAAAGAAAAGAAAGAAAACCTATTTGAAAAAATAGTGATGGAGAACTTCCCTAACCTGGTGAATGAAATAAACATACAAGTCCAGGAAGCACAGAAAATCCCAAACCAGATGAACACAAACATTCCCACACAAGGACACATCATACTTAAAATGCCAAAGTTATAAACAAAGGAAGAATCTTAAAATCAGCAAAAGAAAAGCTATTTGTTATCTACAAGGGAGCTCCTGTAAGGCTGTCAGATGAATTCTTAACAGAAATCTTGCAGGCCAAAAGAGATTGGCAAGAAATATTCAAAGTGTTGAAAAGCAAGGGACTCCAAAGAAGATTACTCTACCCAGCAAATCTATCATTTAGAATTGAAGTAGGATTTAAGAGCTTTCCAGAACCACCCCCCTCCAAAGAAGCTAAAGGAGTCATCACCACAAAATCAGTATTACAAAAAATGGTAAAGGATTTTCCTTAAGAAGAAGGAGGAGGAGGAAGAGGAAAAGGAAAAGAGGAAGAGGAGAAGAACAGGAGGAAGAGAAGGAGAAGAAGATGAGAATATGGATAATACAATGACAATGAATACATATTAGCCTACCAATACATTAAATGCAAATGGTTTAAATGGTTCAATCAAAAGACAGTGGCTGAATGGGTAACAAAACAAGATGAACACTTTCATGCACTGTCTACAGGAGACTCACTTCAGATTGAAAGACATATACAGACACAAAGTAAAGGGCTGCAAAACAATGCTTCATGAAAATGGAAATAAAACAAAAAGCTGGGGTAGTAATGCTTATACCAGGCAAAATATACTTCAAAACAAAGGTGATATGAAGAGACAAAAGAGGACCCAGCAACTCCACTTCAGGATATCCAAAGAAACCCAAAACACTAAATTGAAAAGACATATACATCCATATATTTACTGCAGCATAATTTATAATAGCCAAGATGTGGAAGCATCCTAAGTGTGTCCATCAATAGATAAATGAATAAAGAAGTGGTGTATATATACAATGGAATATGATTCAGTCATAAAAAAAAGAATAAATCTTGCCATATGCAGCAACATAGATGGGCCATGCAGGTATTAAAATAAGTGAAATCAGTCAGAGAAAGACAAATGCCAGATGGTTTCACTTACATGTGGAATCTAAAAAAAATGAATAAATAAGCATCAGAACAGAAACAGGCTCATAGGTACAGAGAATATTTTGACTATCGCTAGATGGGAAATGGTTGGTGTGATGGATGAAAGAGGTAAAGTGCTTTAGAAGTACAAATTGGTAGTTACAGAATAGTCATGGGGATATAAAGCACAGCATAAGGAATATTGTAATAAATATATATGATGTCAGATGGATATGAGATTTACTTGTGTGATTACTTTATACTTATATAAATGTGTAATCATGGGGTTATATAGCTGAAACTAATATAATATTTAATGTCAACTGTAATTTTAAAATAAATTTAAAAAGGCAAAAGAAAATCGCCTAGAGTTTGGAATATCACCTTAGTATGAGTGAGACAGAACAATGTCTTGGACCTGAGTAGTAGCATCAGAGATGGGAAAAATGGGTGGATTCAAGATAGTAAGATTGTATCTAAGGAGTGAGGACAACAGAAATGTTAGGAATAATTATGAGTATTCTGGCTTGGACATGGCGGTGGTTGAAAGTGACATTCACAGAACTAGGAAAGACTAGCAAGTTCTAAGTTTACAGAAGTTTTTTTTAGAACTGAATAGCTTGGAGTTTGAGGAGAAACACAAAGAGAACTGAGTTCTGATATCATTTTTCTGGAGGCCCTAGGCCACCTGTGCCTAAAGCCAGCCCTGCTACCAGACTTTAACATTTTGTGAGCCAATGAAGTCCTTTTTTTTGTTTAAGATGAAGAAAAACAACTGAATAGTTATAGCAAGAGTTTGGGTCCTGCTAAGCTTGAGGTATCTGTAAAATACAAAATCGATCCCTAAAGTGGCCTGGTGCATATGGACTTGTGAAGTTTACATAAGAGTCTGGGTTGGTTACAAAAATGTGTGTCTTTGAACATGGCTGATAATGATTGTGAGGATGATGATGGTGATGATAGCAAACACAGAGCACACTTTTTAAAACTTACTATTTGAAGCACTTTACATATACTATCCCATTTAATGCTCAAAATGATTTTATGAAGTAGTTACCAACATCATCATTTTACATGTGGAAATTTTGTGGCTCAAAAATCACCAGCTAATGAGTGCAGAGCAAGAGTTACAACCATTGAATTCTGGATTCAGATTCCATGCTCACATGTACTACACTCTGCTTAAAAAAAAAGCTTAGATATATTCACCCTGTCCTTTATATCAAGCATATGGCTTGATTTTGCCATCATAGAAAGATTAGATGTTCAGAAAATGATAAAAAGTAGAAATTGTTTCCTACCCTCTCCTAATTTAAGGTTATGAGTTTAAGCTCAAAGCTCATGTTCAATAGAATCAATGTGAAATTGACTGCGATAAAGTGCAGAATGAATTCCAAACTGCAGTTTGCTGGAGAGGAGGAGTTGGCTGTGAGATTAAAAAGTTAGCCGGACAAAGTCCAGCTTGCCTAGACCCTTGACCCATGGGGACTTAGATATAATAAACATCTGTTGTTTTAAGAAGCTAAATTTGTGATAATTTGATATGTTGCCATAGAAAACTAGTACATTTTATGTCTATGTATGTATTATATTTGCATATATTTATACATAAAAATAATAGATTACAGTGAGTCTGGGGCCAAGAGGTAATTACAATATAATTGTAATAAGAAATATTAGGAAAAACTGTTTAAATTTCTTGAACAACTTCTTCCTCGCTAAGAAAGCCCTGATTTTATTCAATATGTAACCATGTCCTTCAGGGAAGAAGACAGCAGCTCTAGAGGATGAATCTAACTTGGTCTGCGCCAGTCAGAGTTGCCTAATGTCCTGGCGGCAATTGGCTTAGATGTGAGTGTGGGCTGAAGTTCTGAACAATGAGGCTTAAGAAAAGAAAAGTCATTGTGAAAAGTCCTTCTCACTGTTAAAAGGTTGCACATAGGAGGAAACATTTCCTGTTATTCTAGATTACCTCAGTGAGGCGGCTGCAGTTGTATAAGCTTTCTTGGGTTAGTGAAGAGAGTCAGCAAAAGAAGACAGTCCAAGATGCTGAAGGTCGTGGAATAGAAAAATTAAAATGATGAAGCTATGACCTTGATGATGTTAATGACTGCTTAGTTAAAGAAACAAACATGAAGCCGCCCTACTATAAGATCTTTTGCTGTTTGAGTTAATAAATAATAAATTCAGACAAAAATATAAAAGCTTCAAAACAGAAGACAGAATCAACTGTGCCCACTGCTGCAAAGGAGTCTAGTTAGGTTTACTATGAGATACAAATGTTTAATAAATGGATACTAATTTGAAAGAAAAAAAATGTTGGAATAGCTATGGACAGTTGAGATCTTATTCTAATCTCAGCCCTGACAGGTCCTAGATGGGGCAGACCCCTAATGTCTCCAGATTCTAGTTTCCTAATTTACAAAATAAATGGGGATAGGATATCCTTTATGGTCCATCGATCCCCAAAATGCTGTTTTATTATTTATGGTTTATCAATATTTTACAACAACATTTTTTTTCTGGTTAAAAGGTCTCTTTCTGAGCCAATGTTATATTGTTGTTCACATTCACAAAATAACTTGAAATGAACAGCACACTCCCAGTGTGGGAAGTCAATTTACACAGAGATGTCATGCAAAACATCTATATTATTGGTGGTGGAAGCTACATGAAGATTAGATCACAATTTAATGCTTTCAAATTTCTGCATGAAATATTACCAGGTGCTTTATTATTTTACTAATATATAGTCTCCATTATCAACAAAAATTATTTATATACAAAGGTGCTTAGAAGATTCTCAAGTGTCTGGCTTTCACCCTTCAAAAGTTGTCCAATTTGGCAAGTTCCTCATGTACTTGTGTGTTTGACATTGGCATGTGTGTAGATATGTAAATGCTGCATTTGCTGAACAATGTGCACTTGTCTGCAATCCAACACGGCATTCACATTTAATTATATCCTTCTGTCTCCATGAATCTGCACTTACTCTTACTGAAATGGTGAAAACAAAAGAGATCATCTTATTCTTTACAGTGTGTGGGGGATCGGTTGCCATCTGAGTAAATGAGGACAAATTGAGTGACCCAATCAGACTGAAAGGGTGTCATCTTTATTACTATGTGGACAAATGTTCTTCCTCAATAATGAGTGGGTTCAGTATCTTGAGTTAGGAGTAGAGAGTTTGATATCCTTAGTTATAAAGATTCTAACTCAGGGCGCAGTGCAGTGCTATGCTAGAGGACTAGCTGGGAACAAAGAAACAGGTAGCTAGTGGTGTCTCTGTTAGCACACCAAAAACAACTTTATTAATTTTACTTGCAGATACAGATGACTCTGCATAGTGATTATGAAGCAGATGAATTTGGGTTTAACTTCCTGGATCAACCATATGACCATATGCTTCTCAGGTTATGTGGCTTCTCCAAATATCAGCACTGTCATCATTAAAATGGGAATAATGTTAATACCCACTTCACAGCCCTGTTGAAAGAATTAAACAAAATATTGCACATAAAATTCTCTCTCTATATATGGTTCTTGGCATATAGTAAGTAGTCAGTTATTCATAGCTCTTTTATTATCATTTTACTATTATTGATGCTAGAACTGTCTCCACATTGCAGAACAATGTAAGGAATGAGCAACTAGAATGTATGAAATTAATTAAGTATATTATATATTACAGATTAGAACTTTATATGAATTAATGTCAAGAGCAGGGGACCAGTGGTGGATAATTTGCCACATCGTTCTTTGATTTTTATAAGATTTTTATGTGATGTTTAAATGTTGTATTATCTGCAACTTCACAGGAGAAGGATTTGAGATTTGCTATTAATAAACAGCTTGCTTTTTAATGTGCCCCTTTATAGTTTATTTGGGGGCACACTAAATTACTTTATATGAAAGAATGGCAGAAATGAAAGAACATAAGTGGATGACTTGGTACATGTTATAGAAAAGGTAAAGGTAACTTCGACATGTATGTAAAGGTAGCAGTGTTGGGAGATAGCACCCATGGCAACTTACTAGTGTCTCCAGGTTAGCTTTTCTTGTTTTAAGAATACTGAATATAAGAGATATGTGTATAGGAGATAAGAGATACCAATATGTGATATCCAGGTCTAGGAAAGATTCCAGTCTATTTCTGACATTTCAGTCCTTCAGGTAAGTCTCTTGTCTCCCGGGGTTTGAATTAATTAGATCATATCAGGTTTTTTAAAGACACTTTGGTGTCTTTGATTCAACTATATAGATTACTTCAATTATGCTACTTTTCCATATTTTCATATGATAAACTAGTCACTATACACTTCTGTTTCTTGTAGACATGCTGTGGTAGTAATGAAAAATGAGGATGAATGACAGAAGTAGTCCTTGAATTGCTTGTAAGAAAGTCAAGCATCGATTCAGGTTGTTACCTGTTACTGTTGCTACTTAGATTTAAAGCACTGAAATGTTTAAACATCCCCAACTTTTGAGAATTTATACTTTATTATTTTTGAGTCTTTCTAATGAAAAGAAGGCTCAAAACAGTTCATAGAGCAAAAATGGCTAACCTAGCCACTTTAAATCAGTAGCAATTTTAAACCAATATGTCTGCTGTAACGTCTGGGGTAATTGACTCCTACTTCTTAATAATGCTGAGCTGGCTTAATGTATCATTTTAGAAATTATCTTTCATGCAGATAAACATATTACTTCACCTTCTACAGTGTGTTCATCATGACTTATCTCTGTCCGAGTGGTTCAATATTCAATGTGTATTTGGATCAAGGGTTGTACATCTTTAAAAATTATCATTTTTGCTTATATGTTTTCTTCCTGGATGCCAATGAAGTTAAAATACAATTTTTCCAATGTACATAATTTTAGAATGTGACTGTAATTTAATGACACATTTTTCCTTTGTGTCTTGAGGATTTAACTGTTGTACTTTAATGTCACAATTGTGAAACTATAGTTAAAACTCAGCTACTTGTTGGACTTACATGATTTTTTTGTGGCAAAAGGAAGAGAGATCTTGTCGATTCATGAATGAAGTGAGGGTAACTGATGCAAACTTTTCTATATTTCTTTTAAGTAAGAAATTTTTATAAATATAAATGGTTATCCTGATTTTAGGGCTAGGGCAAAATATGAGTATAGAGTGAACACAAATATCAAAGGAGAGAGGGAAAAATATGGAGAACTGTCAATGCTGTAACTGTAGGAAGATGAAGAGCAGAGCTGTTCATGTGAAGGGAAGCAGAGAAATAACCATGTAAAGGGTCAAAGAAGGTGAAGTAAAGGAGTGAAAAGTATGGCAATGAGCGGAAACAGAAAAGGATTAGTCATCATTCCAATTCAGTGCAGTCTGTGGTTAGTGATTTTTTTGTGTTGAGGGAGATGAGGAAAGGCCATTTAAACTCATAGGACATGATTCATGGGATGTGCCATATTTTATTATGTAAAAATGTTTATTGAAAATGGATTCTTGTTTTTGTTAATTATTGATAGAAAACAAAGAGTGATATTAGATAATTTCATTTAAGGATTTAAAAAATAGTTCTATACTTCTCTGTAGCTTAATTTTGTTCTTTATAAGTCTAGATAAATTAGACAATGGGTTAAAAGGCATAAAAGAAGGATTAAATGGTTTACATTGATATAAGAGAACACAGCACTAACAGTTGTACAAACATGTGACAAATGAGTTGAAATTTTAGAGCAGGAGTGAGCAAAGGGTTTTGTAGAAAGCACGAATGAATAAGAAAATAGAGCTGTGGATATACAGTGCTTGGCCAGGAAACTTCAAGTAATATACTATCTCACATGAGAAGTCCATTCACCACATGGTGCCAAACAAGTACATTCCTCATAATCTCAAACATGTAGAACAAAGAGGGGAACATGTTTTGAAATGACTGCTTCAAAACAGTTTTCTAAAAGCCTTTGGTGTTTATAGGTAAATTCTTAGCTTTCAGGAAACGATAATACATAACATTTTATGATGCACTTTTAATACTTGTATTTTTTTTTTAAATTGTGCCTTTGTTACATAAAACAGATCCTGTGCTAAAAGTTCTGGATAGATGAAGTTTTCTTGTCAATGAAAACAAACACTGAGTAAACTCTGGATCTGGTAGGAAATACTTTGCATTAAATATTTGTCCAATTCCTGCACTATCTGTGTGGCCACAGAGGATATATGTATGATAGGCCCGGTTGACATCAGGAGAGGCATTTGACTGAACTGCATTATGTCACCCTATCTGCTGCATGTAGGCCATGATAGCAAAACAGAATGTAAAAGGAAGAAGCTGAATGTCATCATGTTTGTCTGGAAGAGTAACTTGAAAGTGCACATAGGAAATAAGATAACAATTTTAAAGATGGGTTTATTAAAAGAAAAGATAGCCTGCTTTTAGAAAATCTTTAACATTAAAAAAACTATATCAGTAACATACATAAGAGTCACATATTATTGTAGCATTAATATTAATTTTGTAATGGCACTATACTCACATTAATAATAAAACAACCTAATACTTAAAAAGATGACTATTATATTATGTAAATATTAGGTATTCTATGCAAATATAAAAAATCACTGAGAAAAGTCTATAATATAACTTTTGACTAAAAGACCATTAAATATGAGTGATGTGTTAATTAATTAAATGTATGTTTTTCTCTAAATTTTAAAATATTAATGAGAAAAAGATTGTACTCTGCAAAGAGCATATTATATACAATTTTGATGTATTATAAAGAAAGGCAATAATATTAGTAGTAATCTGCTCCTTTGTTCTCATTTCTATAAAATAGAAATCTAGTCACATATATGTTTGAGAAATTCTTTTGTATTCCTTATTTTGCATTACCTTCACAGTTAAACAAACATAGATTCTATGTTTCCTACCATTATTAACTCTCTTAAGCATTAAAACAAAGCCTTAAGTGTTCACTTTGCCTTGTGTATCTCCAGAAAGGTGAGGCAGCAAAGGTATAAATGTCTTGACATAGGAATGAGCTTGGTAGATTGAGAAATGGAAGGGAATACTGAAGGTAAGAGTTAATGGGTAATAATAGGATGATCAAATTCTATAGCATTGGTATGTATTTTTGGAAACCTAAGGAACACATAAAAAAATCAAGACATTTATTTCAAATTGAACATAAAAATCATGTAATATTTGAGTAATCTGCAATCAAATTTTGCTGTTACTTCTGCATCTAATTAGATTCCCAATATTATCAATTACTTACTCAATGCTCAATTAGTAGATGTTTTAATTCTTATCTAATATTTTCACATAAGTATTTGATGCTACCGTTTCTTCCCTCCATGAAAAAATTTCATTTCCATGATTCTGTCAATGGTACTATGAATTTCTCCTTTCTTCTCTGGCTGTAGCTTTACAGCTCCTCTTTCTCAGTTCATGTTGTAAATGTTGGTGCTCTTCAATGTTCTCACCTCACCTGAGTTTTCCTCTCTCATGCCACACAGTCCTTCAACAATCCCATACAATCCCGAGTTTTAATTACTCCCAATATGTTGCCCAATAGATTAAGCCCAGACCAATTTCTTGAAATCTAGATTGATTTACCCAATTGTCTAATGGACACTTGAATAATGTAGAGGGCATCTCAAGTTAAACACATTCCAAACTAAATACATATCTATCCTCTCAATCAACTGGTTTTTCTCCTGGCTTTCAGGCATTATTGATTCCTTTCTTTGCATCATTCCCCAAATCCGTCAATTATTGGGTTGGCCAGAAAGTTTGTTTGGTTATTTCCATACGATGGCTCTAGTAGTGTTTAGTTGTCTTGAACTTTATTAGAAGCAGATTTTATTGTGACAGCTGTCATATCAGTGTGAATTTAAAAAATTTATCAAAATTGGTGAATTTTTGTGCAGCCATTTTAATATTGAAGATGGAAGAAGATATGCAATATTTTCTGAGTATTATGCTTTGTTATTTCAAGGAAGGTAAAATGCAATTGAAATATAAAGATTTATACAGTGTATGGAGAAGGTGCTGTGATTGATTAAGTGTATCAAAAGTGGTTTATGAAGTTTCTTGGTACTATTGATATTTTGGCCAAATAATTCTTTGCTGTGGGCTGTCTTATGCATTGGAAGATGTTTAGCAGCACCCCTGGCCTCTACCCACTAGGAGCCAATAGTAGGAGATAGCTGACATACTCAAAATATCCAAATAAATAAAGTCATTGGTGAAAATGAAAAATGTGTATTTTATTTTATGGAAAAAACTGAATGGAATTTTTGGACAACCCTATATGAATTCCTGTTCTCTACCAACCAAATCTACCCTTTATGTATGCTCTCTATCTCCATTCTTAATAGGCAACCTCAAGACATTACCATCTTAGTCCTGTGTTGTAAACTGAATGTTTGAGTCCTTCCAGCATCCCCACATTCATAAGTTGGGCCTGAACTCTCAATGTGCTGGTATTTGGAGGTGGGGCTTTTGGATGAGGTTATGAGAATGGAGCCTTCTGTTGGCATTAGTGCCCTTTTAAAACGAGGAACAGACATTAGAGCACCCTCTCTCTCTGCCATAAGAGGATATAGCAAGAAGCTACAGGCCATTTGTAAGTAGGAAGTGAGACCTCAATTGAATCCAACTATACTGGCACTCAGACTTGGGACTTCCCAGCCTCAAGAACTGTGAGAAATAAAGGCCTGTAGTTTAAGGCACCCAGTCTGTGGTATTTTGTTATAGCAGCCCAAGCAAACTAAGACATTCTGGATTCTTGTAAACACCATCTAACTGCTTTCAGTTTAAAGACAAAATTATATTTAAAAGTGCTGTTTAAAACCTCAATGGCTTTCCATCATGAGAAAATTGTCAATCTTTTAAATGGCCCTGCATTGTCACTTGTTATGGTCACCTCTACCTTTATCATTCCGTCAGTAAAGGCAAGGTGGTTTTAATATTTAATAGAAGTGAAACAATACCAAACATTTTATAGTACATATGTATATATATATATATATATATATATATATATCTCATTCTTTTAAGCACTATCAATTTATTAAACTCACTTCATCCTCATAATTTTACAGAGGTAGTATTACAAACGCTATTTACTAATGGGAGAAATTGAGACATACAGAGGCTGAGAAACTTGTCCAAGGTCACATGGTGAGAAGGTTGCTCAGGTAGCATTTTTGTATTTGTGCTCTGAACCACTTTTGGGCTTTGGAGTCAGCCAGACCAAGTTTTAATGTGAAATCATCTTTTCTAGATGGCAACATTGGGAAAATTAATAATTTCTAGCCCCATTTCCTTCAACTGATAACCTTTTCAGATGCTTGTTGTAGGAACCTGAGATAATGTTCTTAAGTGCAGGTCACATTAGTTTGCAACAAATAAATATTCATAAATACTATGTATCATTATTGTTATTATGATGGTAACATCATTATTCTTTTAAGTTCCCTGGTTGAGTAGGCTACATAATACCTATGGAACTTTACAAATGCTATTCCCCTTGCCAGTAATTTTCATCCTCCAATTTCCTGTCCTTTGCATGGCTAACTCTTACTTGCCTTCAGATCTCAGTTTAGATATCACTTCTTTCCTCTATGAAACCATCCACGATTCCACAAGTCTGGGGCAGCAGCCTTTTTAAGTTAAAAGAATCCTGTATTGTTCATATTTACTCTACTGTAAATACCTGTTTTTTTCCTTTTCCTGAATTCCCAATAATTACAAAGTTTTTTTTAATAAGATTGCTTTTTGTTCACTGTTGATATCTCTAGTTTTTGAACACTGGTTGAAGTACAGTAGTTCTGGTAAATATTTATTTGTTGGATGAATGTGGAATAAATGAATGACCTGGAATGACCTACCTTAGAGACTATTTTGAAACATTCCTGCATTTTACATATTTGACCTAAAGATAATCTATTAGAATATAAAAGAATTTAAAATCGATCTGAAACAAAAATTCACAGAGAAGATTAGCAATAAACAAAAAATCCACTTTCAATTATATTTTCACAATCCATCAGAGGAGTGTGAACAAGAGCCCAGGAACCAGCAGGGAAATTATGTCAATCTACATGAAAAATCAAAAATAAGATAGAGATACCAGCATCAAAAAGTCACTCTATTCCAAAAAAGAAGGAGAAATACTTCTAAAGATTTGTTATACTCTCAAAGTACAGATATGACCATGGCCCACACACTTTCAGGTATAGTCTTGCTAATTAAACTCAATTTGAAATTTGTAGTAGAATATTTAAGAAGCATATTTTAAATGTCAAGATTTATTTTCAGTTTCTTAAACCTTCATTAATTTTGGTTTCCAAAGCCTTGCTCTGCCTTTGCAAGCTATAAAATTTCCTCTAAGACTTGTTTAATGGTAGCATCAAATGAGTTCACCGTTTAATAGGATTGGCTTTTCTCCTAAGTGCAAGGACTTCCTTCCACCTGATCCAGCTGTGTGGCCTTGTGCACTTCTCATTTCCATTCTCTACTGCCTCAGTTCCTCAAGGGGGAAAAAAAACCCTGCCTACCTCCTAGAGGTGTTGCAAGGATTAATAAATTGCAAAGCACTCTGAAAAAAATGGATGAAATATCCTCTGACAGCCTGAAGTATTGCCATGACCACGAGCATCATTTCCAGATGCTGCAGTTCCAAGGACAAGAGAGCAGGTCTGGAAATCTCATCTACACCTCCCACATGGAGGGTTATTGCCAGGCCAAAGAGTTACATTTTGATATTTAAATTATCAGTGGTTTTATATCAAAGCCATCTTGCTGAGAGAGATTTTGTCTGGACACATAAAGCGCCTGAATTGGCACAACAAAAGGCAACAGCCCTGAATCATTAAGACTTTCTAACCACAAGCAACACTATTCCCAGGAAAGAGTTTATCTCTATTAGAAATCAAAGAGAACTTCCCTTTCCGTTTACACAGATAACTCAAAATTATAAATGGCCAGCTTCAGTAGACTGGCTCTGTATGTAGTTATGTGGGTCACAAATTCCTTGAAATCTGAGAAGTCTCACTGAAAGGGATATTGAAGTTGGGTTAGTACTCCCCAGTGAATTTTAGCAGGAGTTTTGTCTGGAAATCTTGATTTTAGATGTGAGCAGACTTATTGTTTCAAGGAATTCAATTGAACTCAAATGCAGAAATGCATATGGTAATGGCTTTGAATATTAGTGAAGCTGCCGAATCCCAAAATACATGGTTCCCTTATATTTTCCCTTCAGTATACATAACAGTTCAAGTTTTTTGTTGTTTTGGCTTTTTTTTTGACCGCAAGTACAGAGAATTGAGTCAATCATACTTCATTGTAACTGGCACAGTACATCATTGGAAGTGTGAAGTCCGTCTTTTGTTGGCTTTCTTGTTTGTTTATTTCATGCTGTCTATTTATTTGACCTCAGTCCCCTTTGTCATATATCTCCCCTAACTTAGGCAATCACCCTAATTTGTTTGATGGGTATCCTTATATTTAATGTGCTCTCATAAAATACTGTGATATTGCATATATTTAATAAATAGAAATGATATATGCTATAGATGTTTTTCTTATTCTTTTTAACTCAGCATTATGTTTTAAAGGTCTATTGCTATTACTGTATGAATATCTAGTATGTTGTTTATAATGTATGTGTAGATTTTATAGATTTTTATTTTTAAAATAGATTTCTTGTTGTCTTTTTCTTTTTCTTTTAAAAATTTTATTTATTTTTAGAAAGAGGGAAAGGGTGAGAGAAAGAGAGGGAGAGAAACATTAATGTGTGGTTGCCTCTCAGGTGCCCCCTACGGGGGACCTGGCTCACAACTCAGGTATGTGCCCTGACTGGGAATAGAACCGGCGACCCTTTGATTCACAGGCAGGCACTCAGTCCACTGAGTCACACCTGCGAGGGCATTTTTTAATAGATTTTTTAGTAGTCCACATCCTTTACTTAATTACCTCTCAATGATAGGCACTTAGATTGACTCTAACTTCTTGCTGGCAAAAATAATACCATAAAGAACATTCCTATATGTGTTCCATCAAAGACTACATGAAAATTTCTCTAGGATATGTTTTGTAGTGGGTTGTGGGGATATAGTAGGTATGTGAACTTAATTGGATTAAAACGGCCACAGGCTGATTTTCAGGGTGACTGCACTATTCTACGCCCTGTGCAGGTTTCCTATTTCCTGAAACTCCTTCCAACACTTGGCATTGTCCAGCTTCCTAAATTTTGCTAATCTCATGGGTGTAAAGTGATATTTTATTGTTCTCTTAATTAGCATGTCTCAAATTCCTAATGGGTTTGAGGATATTTCATATTTGTTAGCCCTTTGGGTTTCCTACACTGCAAATTGCTTTTTTATAACTTTGCCAATATTTTTTCTTATAGTTCCTGCCCTTTTTTCATTTTCAACTTGGAGGAATTACAATTATATTGTAAATATAAATCCCTGTGGCTTTTGGACTTCCTAAGTGTGTCTATGTGCAGTCTTTCATCTGTCTCTTGACTATTCCCATAGTTTTCTTCCTTGAACAGAATATTTAAGCTACAGTAATTGTTTTCAAATGGTATATAGAATCATTAGCTAAAAGACTATAGGACTTATGTTTGCAGATGATTCTTCTCTGGAACATGCATTCAGTAGTAAATATACTATTCAAAAAGGTAAAAGAAAGTATGACAGATTGATAATTAATCAAAGGCAGCTGAGATGATGATTTTACCTTTATTTGGTAATAAAAAAAAACAAAAGTTAGTGCCCAGTTATGCTGCTTCTTATGGAATAGAACATTTAATTAAAATATTAAATACTTAGACACAAATACATTTCCCTTTACAGTATTCATTCAAAGCCAGAGAATATGAAATACTTTCATTATAAATTAAATATTTTTATTTTTTATTTTTTAAAGCTTTGGTGAGGGAATCAAGAGATTCCATTCTTTTTTTAAAAAAGATTTTATTTATTTATTTTTAGAGAGGGAGGGGAGGGAGAAAGAGAGAGAGAAACATCAATGTGCGGTTGCTGGGTGCCGTGGCCTGCAACCCAGGCATGTGCCTTGACTGGGAATCGAACCTGCAATGCTTTGGTTCGCAGCCCACACTCAATCCACTGAGCTACGCCAACCAGGGCTTAAATTAAATATTTTTAGTAATTAATGAAAAAACTAAAATACTTTCAGAAATATTTTCAGTATGAATTCCCTTCCTTACATATTGAAAATGAAGTAAAATGATACACACACACACACACACACACACACACAGAGTCAGTTTAAGTCAATAAGAGATGCTATTTTAAAATTTTACACTTAGAGAACTCATTAAATTAATATTTTACCTCATTAAATTCTGCATGAAAAACTATTTTCATGCTACTTCTTTATTCATTAAAAACAGTTAGAGAAGAAAATGCTGATGAGAATGTCTAGTAATTCTGATGGGAATGTTTAATAATAGTTTCATGAGGAAATACATAATTCTGCTTATAACACTCATTAAGCTTCGATGTAACCTAAAAGTCATGATTTTCATAGCACTGACCCACAGATTCAGCAGGTGAATATGCTACTAATTTGTTGCCTGAAAGAAAGTTGGGCTTTTTGACTTTACTTAATGAAAGAACTTTATTTTTCAATTAAATTTATTGGGGGTAACATTGGTTAATAACATCATATAATTTTCAGGTGGACAAGATTATTAGTTGACACCTGCGTACTCATTTGTATGCTCCGCACTGAAGACTAGTTTCTTTCTGTTACCATGTATTTGACCCCTTTCTCTCCCTGAAAAACTTTCAATTTACATTGGTCTCTTCAAGTTATATGATTATGGATGAATCAAGATCATAGAAAGTAGGCAATTCCTTCACCAGTACCTTCTGGCCCTCGCAGACCACTACCATCTTATCAGGAGCCAGCATTTCGTGAAGCATTCACAAACACAGCCCTGAAAAAACTGCCTTCAATTCCTGTCTTCTTCCTACTCTTCCTCAAAGTTCTATCCGCTATACATTAAGAAATGTATACACCATTGTGACAACAGTATACTGTTAACCTCTTAAAGTTCATTTTCCTCTGTTTTATGTTCCCCTAAATCTAGCACAACATAAAAGGCTTCTCCCTTAATATGTTCCAGATTGTTGTATCTGCGTGCCTGTAAACTCTGTTACCTCTGTTGGACTGTACTGGGGAAAAGCAGACATTTTGGAAATAAAAGAACAAATGTTCTTATCATTTGTTCTAAGTCAGACTTTTCCCTCATTCCAATATTTTAAGAAAGTTTTTGGCTGATATTATTTCCTCCCACATTTGTCTAGTTCCTGCACCCACCAAAGAAGCACCTTTTATCAATCATTCACTTGCTCTGCCCCTACATTTTGTGGATTGTGGGTAAAGCTATGAACCTGACCTGCTCCTGCCCTGACCAGCCAACATGAAACATTAGACTAAATAGTTCTATTACACTAACTAAATTAGACATCCAACTAGTCTTATCCTGATTCCATGTTCATCCTATAACCTTGAGGTTACCAATTGTCATTTTAGAAATGTCCCATGGAAAGATGGTATATATAAGACTCAATTGTGCCATCCCCTCAATAATCCCCCAGCAGTTAAATTTTCTGTTAAAAATTAAAACATCATGCACAAAAATTTTCTTTAGTTTCTTAAAATTGCACTTGGGTCCAATGAAAAAGTTGAACTCAATATTGAACCATGAAAACATCAATTTACTAACACCCGTATGCTTGTACCAGTAGCTAATTGGCTGCACTATTATCTTGTTAAGATATAGATAGCAGAGATTACTGATTATGTTGAGTGTAGAGGTCAGCAAAATCAAAACACACAAAACATGTTTATTTTATCTACATTTTTTTTCACAATAACTGGTAGGATGTGTTTTAAGACAGATTTTTTGACAAAGTTCTTTATGCTTCTCCATGTATGGGCTAATGATCTACAAATGGTTTGTAGCGGTTTGTAGCTACAAACAAACAAAAAATAACTAACCAAACAAACAACAACAAAAACACCTCAGGGAGAATGGAAATTTTAAAGGACATGGAGGGTTTGGGAAACTGTGAAAAGCTAACTGTGAGTGAAGGTGTAGAGCAAATGGGAGCGATAGTTCTGAACTGCAAGCCAGGGATCAGATGAGTGGATTTGTATATCAAGCTAAGGCATCTGAACTTGATTCAGTAGTCAATAGGAAGAAGCAGAAGGCAGAGAAGATCATCCTTAAGTTTGTTATTATTTTACAATATTACATAGCCATGGTGAGGGTGAGTTGGAGGAAAAGAGCAGAGGAAGCACCATCAAATAGGAAGATGTTGCAAAAATTAGCAATGACTATGAAAATAGGAAGATGATGCAAAGATTAGCAACCACGATGCTGGCCTGGATTACTGTTTGGCAGAAGGCCTGAAAAGTATGGTTAGAATTCAAAGCTCTTTTCTTAGTAGAAGCAACTATTAATAATTTATAATCATAGAGTCAGCAAATTTTCAAGATTCAAAGCAAGTTAGAGATTATCAGGCCCAACAACTTCTTTTCAGAAATGAGAACATGATTAAGGAATTATAGAGGTAAGATTCCACACTCAGCAAATTTCACTTATAAACTGTAAGCATTGGCTTAGATAATTAACTTTTCCATGTGTCCATTTCATCACTAATAAACCTGAGGATAATAATATCTGCCTTTCTCAATGCATGGGAAATGCCTTAATTGAGTCTGAGTAAGATGGGGCTAAATAAATACTATCATTGCTAATGATTGCATCTTTAGTAGATTCTAATAGTAGACCATATTCCTTGTTTTCTATACACAGCTCTTAATTTGCTTGAATAACTACTACTTTTGCATTATCTGGGCATATATTTGTCAGGGTACTCCCTGTTCAAGAGCAGAAATTTCTTTTAGTTATACTCAAAAGAAATTAGTAATCTCCTGAGCATAATGACTGATTCAGAGTTAAATACAAGACACATTTTAGACCAAGTGATATGTCCTTGTGACAAGTTTTAATCCACTGTAAACCCCAACCTGTAGCCAGACATAAGCATGATTTCTCAAGTGTGTGAACTAATAAGTTAAATTTTGAATTATGCTGTTAGAATGTATTTTTCATTACTCATAACTGAAAGTGGCCTAAATAAAACAGTATCAAAAGGAAAAAGAAGTAATTTCACTAAGAAATAGCTAAAATAACTTTGATTCTCCAGGAAAAAAAAATGACAAGGGAGATACATTACCAGAATCTCTGTAAGAAAAACTAGTTCCTCCAGGAGTATTGAATAAATAAATTAGTTTGAGGAAATAATTTAACTATGTTATAAAACTATTTTAGAGATAATTTCATTAACTACATATTAAAGAACACTTGATTTATAAAATATGTTACAATCTCAAGCCAAAGGAAATCCAGCAATTACATTTCTCAAAATGACACTGCTGCATGAGTTTGATTTACAAAAAAAAACACATACAAATTTCAAGTACTTTTATGTAAACTGCATTTCATAGTGATATTCAAATATATTGAATCATAATCACTTTTAACTTTATACCATTACATTACATTTACATCATTTTAAAGCAAATGAACAATGAGAAAAAATTTAAATTTGTTTTAAGTATAGAATCCTGAGACAAATGGCTAACTTAATTAGAAAAATGAGCTGTCTTTTGTATATCACATGAGAAGAAAAAAAAATCTCATTTTCCAAAAGCATTAGTAAAAGAGCTTTCAAAATCTCATAAAACTATGCTTATTATTTGTCAAACTCTTTTGAAGGAAGCCAATGATGTTCAACTGATCTATAAATTCTTCTAAGATAATCAGACTGGAAAAGAAGCCTTACACCCTTAAATATCTTAACTTCACCAACCCTTGTCTGCATTCTGGTCATAATTGATTGGGCTAGAGCATGGTGCATTGTTTTAAATTTGATGGTTCAAATTCTTTCTTTCAAAAATTTGGTATTGAGAGGCCAAATCCACAGATGACTATGAGTGCTTGATTTTTAGGTTAAATAGAGTACAGTCAGGTGTCAGGCAAATTGAAAATCAAAGCCACCTCCTTTACTTTTTTAACAAACCATATTTACTGAAGTTAGCCAAATTATTTTGTGCTTCCTGCAACAAGAAAATCCTTAAGGCTTCCAAAATAATCCAAATAATTTCTTTTACTTGGAAATTCATATAAATTGAATTGGTGATCTTTAAAACTGAAAATAATTAACTTTAGTTCATATCTATTTTTTAATGTATAAATCATTAGATATCAGATATAATTTGGTGTATTTATGGCATTTTAGATCTTGAGCACACTTTGATATCAGCTTATTAAATTAGATAAATCATGGATGATGCCTTTAACTATTCAAAAGAAATAGTCTTTAAGAATCATAAGTAAAAGATATTCTCCAATGAAAAATTAATTTGTAAAATTGTATTTGCCATTATAGTTAAACTATCCTAATGTCAAACAATAACCAATCATAATCCAAGTTCTCCATGCACATATCATGTAATATTTTTGAATAGGAACATTGTTATTCATGATATTTGGAAGCATCTTTTGAGTCTGTGAAACCACCTGTGCCATCTCTCAGCCTTCTTCTTTCTAGGATGCATAACTTTGAACTGTAGGCATAGTTTAAGACTATGTGACCAGTCTTCCCCTCTCCTAAGTTTTATTTTGATTTCTTGTCCTCTTGCCATTAAGCACCAGTCATATTTCATTTTGCTCCTTCCTCTGCTTCCCTGTATCCCTTTCTTCTTTGCAAAAATTGTTTATTTGATGCTTACTGTGCCACAGTGTATTTTGAGCACACTGGTGACCAAGTTGTGGGTATTGCTGCAAGAGTTTTTTGGGCAGACTCAGATAATCAATGAGGCTTATGCAATAAGGTTGAATAAACTTGAAAATAAGAAAATCTGGGGCTCATTGGAAGGGCATTTACCTCAGGAGGGATTATAAGAAGGCTTCCTGTAGAAGGAGGTGAGTGCCCAGCTAGACTTAAAGAGGAAGGAGGAGAGAGGACTAGTAGTGAGATGCCTCTAATACAAGGTCCTAGAGCAAAAGGGAGCATATAAAGCAAGGCTTTGCAATAGAGTTCACATGTATGTTTGTGTGGTAGGAAGGGCTTAGTGTTGATTATGGAGAGGGCGAGAGACTAGGTTTGAGAGCCAAGCCAGAGGCAGCAGGGAAGTGACTTTGCATGCCCTGGTAAGGAGAATCTGCCATGCTGAGGAGGCAAGGGGATGTCACTAAAGGGTATTCAGCACAGGAGTCTAAGGAGGTCAGTTCACTGGTTATGTAGGGAGAGGAGGGATTCAAATTGCCCCACTTTTTAGGTATTCTTTTAAGGCACTCAGTATCCATAGGTCTTTAAGTTTTCTTTGGTAATGTAATTGAAGAAGTACAAATTTCACAGACAATCTCATCGTCATAATCACCTTTCCATAGGAGAAAGGGAGAGTCAGAGGTTGGATGAGATGCAGCAGATAACTCACCAGGATAGCATGAGGGACAGGAGTGAAAGCACAGCCTTTCAACCCTAGATGAGAACTAATAAGCTAAGGTTATTCTTTTAAGACTTGGTATCTAAAAACTAAAATTATCTACTGTCAATTTTTATTATCCCAAATTGTATATTAGATAATTTATGCAGTATAATTGGAAAGGAATTATAATTTTGTGTGTAACCATTGGTTTGTAAACATAACATATATGAAGATGTAGATGACAGGTCTAAATCAGACATCTTGATTTTGTTTTTATTTCTGGTCACTGTGATTTTATGTAAAAGATTTTAAATGTGCTATCTCTGAAATTAAGTTGTAGTTTCTTATCTACAA
This sequence comes from Phyllostomus discolor, assembly GCF_004126475.2. Lineage (NCBI taxonomy): Eukaryota > Metazoa > Chordata > Mammalia > Chiroptera > Phyllostomidae > Phyllostomus > Phyllostomus discolor. The sequence continues at coordinate 66,342,004 of NC_040904.2, forward strand.
AATAAGCATGTAATATTAATGCAGAAAATAATATATCAAGCTTTATTTAACTGGAGAATCTTGATTTAACTGAAAAAATCTGAATATCATGATTAATAATAGGAAATATAGAAAAAATTTACTCTGTTAAGGGAGTTTGCACTTAATACTAAAAATTAACAACTAAAGACTATTATTTGCTGTTGCTTTACATTGTGGCAGAGGAATTTGTTCTTGTTGTTATTTCTGAAAAATAAAAAAAAGTCTAACAAAGCATGTAAATTAGGAAGTACTGGGAAGCCATATTGTTATTTTGTGAGGCTTTATTTTTTTATTATTTTTTAAAGATTTTATTTATTTATTTTTAGAGAGGGAAGGGAGGGAGACAGAGAGAGAGAAACATCAATGTGTGGTTGCTGGGGGCCATGACCTGCAACCCAGGCATGTGCCCTGACTGGGAATCGAACCTGCGACACTTTGGTTTGCAGCCTGCGCTCAATCCACTGATCTACACCAGCCAGGCAGAATATATTCTTTATAATAGAATGAACATTAGTTTTATATTGAAAAGAAATATATTTTAAAATATGTTCTATGCAGGGAAGCACCAGTCAAAGCTTTTTTTTTTTCTTTTTCTTTTTGTCCTACTCAGAGTTATGAGAGATGAGCTTTTATAGTGCATGGAAAGGTGGCTATACACTACAGCAGAGTGGGTAACTTGAGACTTTTTCTCCGGGATTCTATTAAGAAGGGAGACATTGATTCCTTTGTAGACACAATCTGGGCATCAGCAGCTCTCTAAAGGAGGAATGCCTGTGGGGTGGAGGTGCCAGGTGAGGAAATGAGATGGGAAGACACTTTTAGAAATCACTCTCTCAAAGGCATTTCGAGTTACTTCAGAAAGCTCCCAAGCCCTTCTGTTTGGTTCTAGATCAATATCAACTACTTCCCTCTCTTGCCTGACTGATCAAAAGCACAAAATCTACTTAGCTTCAACTTCATCACATTCATTTTTTTCCACTGATGGCAAAGTATAGATTTATGTATGTATTTAAGCAGTATCTGACAATGCAATTAGAGTTAAGGGGCAATTTGGAAAATGCTTTTCTGCAAATCTGAAATCAAGATAATTTTTGTGTCTATGAATCATTATGAAATATTTAAAATGTTGAATATTAGAAATACCTAAAATTGGGTATGTGAGGGTGGTTGTAGGGATGGAAGGTTTTCAGTAATAACCTGTGTCTATCAGAATATCCAGGAAAATAAAAACATAGCAATATCATCTGTAGGTACCAGCAAATTGAGAAAAAGCTGAATGTCATGAGTTTTAGTAAATTTTACACACGGGATTACAATGGTTCCTAATAAATTTGAATTATATAGAAAAATAATACTTAAAACATTCTACATGTTTTAAAAGGTTCTTATTGAAAAAGACATTGCCCCCAGGAGTTCAATGTCCTTTACAGAGGAATCATCTGTTTACTATTTGTGGCGCTTAGGGAGAAATTTGTCTTTTTCTGGTAATGATGTTCATGAAACTCACCATGTTTACTTTTGTAACTGGATTGCTCCTAGCTTAACTTCATGTTCAGTAGCCACAACTACCTCAGCCTACATTTTGGTCCTCATAGCTTTAGGTCCACCTCCTCTTTTCTTCAAGTTCCTTAACGCAATTTCAGGGCTCCTGGATTGTGGAGGTTGTGGGGGTAGTTATGGTGGTGGTGTGTATGTGTGTGTTTAATGTACCTGTTATATCCCTTTTATTCTGAATCTTTTCAAATTCACTTGGAAAGTAAGTGGGATATTAAAAAAAAACCTTCTAAAGAAATAGAAGTTTCACAATACATTTCACAGCTCTTCAAAGACAGACCTCACACATGACTCAGCACTTCTACAAGTCTTTAAAATATTGTGCACATGTATTATGGACAAAAGCAGACTGGGAAAGTACTACTACCAACATGTTTTATTGATGTAAAACTAAACTAAATAGGCCTAGTTGAAACATGTTTATTAAATTCAACTTCACCTAATAAATCCAAGACTATTTTGAAACTGACAGCCAGCCCATAAATTGTGTGCCAAGTTAAGACATAACAACTTTGAACTCACTTTTATTTTACAAAATAAAGTTTTAAACTTGTAACACATAAACACACAAACATAAAGTTTGGCTGGTTTCTTACCTTCCCTCTTGTGTAACTGAACCAGAGCTATTTAACTCATCTTATACCTGCTTTCCAGAGTATTTTTAAAAAATATTTTATTTTATTTTATTAATTTAATTTATTTTATTATATATGCTGAAAAGAAATATATATGTATATGTACTTATGTTATATTACATTACATTATATTATGTCTTCACCAAATCATCAACTTTTTGTGGTGTCTGATGGACTTATTTTTACCTCAACTTTACAACTAATAATAGTTAGAGCTACTACTTATTCAGGGCTTATTATGCATTAGAAATTGTACTAAACATTTTAATTTTTTTCACATATTTTACTTTCAACAATACTACAAACTGTGAGGATGATATTCTTATTAAATTCACTTTATGAATAAATAGCCTGAAGTTTTGAATGGTTTCATAACTTCCCTATGATCATACACCTACTATGAGAACAAGGTTCCAAATCTAGTTCTTTTGCTGAGCCCCTTCTGGGTCTAGCTATGAGCATAGAGTTCAGCACATTTCTTATTTGAGGTCTGGCTACGGATATCATTTCCCTAGTCTTATGGAATCCTTAAATAAAGATTCCTTAAAGGTGTTTGTTAAAGTTAAATTATATGATGACAGATCAGTGAACAAATTTGTCATTTTATTTGAACTTATAATTGGATCGGTGTTATAAAATATAAATGTTTAACACATCTATTTTTAGGCTAAAGGTTCAAGAGTTTTAATGTCAAATTCATGATTCCATTGTCAAAATTAGTAAATTCCTTTTCTATTTTATTGCAAATAACCCTTTCACTGTTGATATTAATTTTGTATGTTGTCTCGAACCACAAATAAGTCAAATAATATTAAATTAGGTCAATCAGTTGGCTGCAGAGATCTGAGAGGACATCAAAGAGAGCTTTACATAGTTCTGATACACCAAGAAAATGAGGAATTAACTAATTTAATCAATTCATTTGGGAGGAATCAGTCTCTATCTCTCTCTTCCCCTCCATTGCCCTTCCCCTTTTCCTTCTTCCATCCTTCTAGATGGGAGTTTCTGTAGCAATTACCATCTTAGCATTCCTCCATCCCAATTCTTCTCCCTGGTTGTGCACTACATATGAACTTTTTTGCTCAGCAAAATCAACCCTCCATTTATCACACAGTGGCAGGGGTCAATTTGTATTGCTGGGTGTTTCAGGTAAGATCATGGCAAGCAGTCATTGCTTTGGTAAGGAGTAATTTGGTTCAAATATTTTCAATTTATTCACATGTGTGCAATAACAGTAATAGAGGAAATTGATAGAGAAAAGACAAGCGCAGGAGAAAGAATCTTTAATTTGGAAAGGTTCACCTGTTTTTCACTTCTCAGTAGCTGATGCTCAGTTACATTGGCATAGTGGTTAACATGTATAATGTGGAACCATTTGGGTCTAGCTCTCCTCCTTTACTGTGTGACTTTGATCAAGTTACTTAGCCTCCTTGTCCTAATCCAGACAATGGGAAAAATGAACTAAAGGCCCTATAAAAGTGTAGGAAGAATTCAAAGTGCTACAGCACATAATGTATTTAGTACAATGTTAGCACACAAGAAATGCTCAACAAATGTTAACTTTGAGGGGAAAAACTTTGGAGGTGATTCATCATATGAATATGCTTGGAGGCACAGAGGTCCAATTCTAGTGTTTTTATTTTTGGCCACAGTTTCTGTTAGTTATTGTCATATAATTATTTTTGTAGTTCAGTAGTATAGTGTTTACCTTGAGATTAATAGTCTCTTTCCTCACCTAACTGCCCTGAGCCCATCTCCATGATAAAAGGCACTTGGTTTATGAATACCATCTGTTTCATAGCAATCTTTGAACTGCCGTGTCTAAAATCCCATATCTTAGAAAATGATGATAGCATCTGCAAAAAGCTTTGTGAAATACATACTCCCTCTCTTAGAATGCATACGCATGTTCTTTCTTGTAGGCCTGGGCAGGCAGGTGATAATTGGCTGGTGGATCACTGGATGCTAATCAACCAGGGCAAAACCACAGTATCTATGAGCAATCTATGAGTCCTGCTGGGTACAAGGATATATTAGCTTTGCAGGTCACGTGCACTTATACCAAAATAGCCATGTCTCCATATTAAATCAATTCTCTTTCATTATGTGTAGAAATAGATCACATGTAGTCTGTTTCCTTTTCGCTGATGGTCACTTCCCACATATGGGATGGATCCTTCATCTGAAACTGCCTTTTTCCCCTCTATATTACTCATTTTCTAAGGACACACCCCACATGAAAGCAGACATAATAAAATAATTGGGGGGTATTCTGTAATATGTCTTCTCTCTCTGCCTTTCCCCTTCCCAACAAACAATTTATATGTAAATACACAGAGCTGGGACAGACACTAACTTGCCTAAATTAAATGACAGACAGTCCCTGAGAATCAGCAAACATTTCCCCGGATGCTAAGGATTATGGTCTTTTTTTCTTCACCACCTGACAAGACAAAGGACTGTTGGCATAATACACATACAGTTTCAGTCCAACCATTTACATACATAGAAACTAACCTTGATTGGAGAATATGTGTACATCATCACTCTATGTACAGAAGACTTTCCATCTTTCTTCCTGTTTGGGCAACACTTACTAAAATATATCTTCCCTTGGACAGCTCCATTTGCATTTATTCTATAACTTAATTGTCATATATAGGAGATGTTACTGATTCTTATATCGTTATTTTTATCACATATCTACATATGAGAACATTACATTAAATAAATAAGACCTCATACTTTTTAAGAAGAAAGGTACTATTTTGATATTAGGAAGAATAAAACACATACAAATGCATCACTAGAAATTCAAGAAAAATATTTGGTGTGAGCATATATCTTTGGAAACTAAATAGTAATTTTAATTTTTAATGATTTTCTCTTTTTCTCCACTTTATCAGGCAAAAGCCATCATAAATCTTCTGCTAGGTGTTTGCTAATTTTATAATTGTTTATTAATTTTGACACATATAAACTCCTCATATTTTTTTCAAATAGATTTTTAGAGTAAACTTGTATTTAAAAATCTTAAACAACTTATTCTAGAAAGCTAATTACTAAAATGGAAATGATTCATATCTGTCTGGGGCAGTTTAGGTCACAGTTATGTTTCAAGGTCAGAAAGAAAGCTTCCATATTTCAAACTTTTAAAAATTCCTTTTTTAGAAAAGATTTTACATATTTATTTTTAGATTGAGGAAAGGGAGGGAAAAGGACAGGAAGAGGAACATCGATGTGAGGGCCAAACATTGATTAGGAACCAAGTGGGCAGACTTTCACTCTGAGATGATGAACCAACCGAGCCACACTGGTCAGGGCCACATTTTTAAAAATTTCTGATTCTACGCTTAATGTGCTCTCACAGTAATACAGGTTATGCATGCATGCTTTATTCTTGGATGTCCATATGAATGTTAGGTGCTTTATGTTTTGTTTAAAGAAGTGATGTTGAAAATCTAAAGTGAAATTAAGCACAGTATCTCTTTGCAGCTCTATTGATCCTAATGGTAGGGAATGTTGCACTGAGTTGTTCAAATTCATTTAACTGAAGAATCGTTCCTCCTCCCTGTGGTGTATCTCCAAAGACTAAACAGTCTTTTATAGAATCTTTTAATAAATCCACATTGTAAATTGGAATTTTGCATTCATTCTCCTAAGTGATAACACTGCTACTTTTTTGAAGTTTCACTGAAACTTCTCTTCTCAAGAAGTACCTGCATTCAAACTAATTATTCAACACTTTAATGTTAAGACTTAGTAAAAAGAAACTAGGAATTTAAAACCAACCTCCCATTATATTCGGCTGGAATGAGGTGAAAAATAGGGGGCATTTTAAGTAGCCGCACTTCCCTTTCTGAGAGAGGACTGCTTTGGAGTTGAAAAGCTCCTGTAAAGATAGTTTCAAAGGGATCTGTTTCTACTAGTTTGACCCTGTGTTTTTTTGAAAAAATCATTATAATACATCAATGCTAACCACATTAACCAGTAATAATCATAAAGTTTAGGTAATAAATTATTAATGTAGTATAGACTATTCATCTGTAGAGAACACTTTATCTACTCTTCTCATTCTCCTGATTACCAGTGTGAATAGTCTGATGAACTGTCAGTTACATACATAATTCTTCTTACATAGTTTGTTTATTGCTTTTCAGCAACCCAGTAATCCTAGCAGATGAAAATATTTGTCATTTGTCACAGTGACACGTGCTATGAAGTGAAAATATGAACAGCTGAAAGATTTTGCAGGCTGATATAAGATAACATATATAGTTTTCAAGACTACACCTGATTTTTTAAACTTCCCATTTAACTAAAATTAACTACAGGATTAGACTTTGGTTTCAGATATGCTTTTATTCTAAGAGGACTACAATTTCAGAAAAAGATAATCAGTAAAATCTATGACCGTCATACCTCAAATTTGACTTTTTTTTTTTAACAAATTCCTTCTAAGGAACTTACCCTATAACACATGGCTCTCAAAGAGTTCTTAGTTTTTCCCTGTTTAGCACAGCACAGGCCCTATTTTCATCAACTGCCTCTGCGCTGGCGTCTTGGGTGGTAGATTACATTGCTTTACCCTTAGAATGTTTCTGAATTTTGACATTCTTGCTCAAGTCATGGATCATCACTTAGAAGCGGCCTCATGGATGAAACAAGAGTATATAAAATCCATTTAAAAAGTTTTTTTTTGGGGGGGGCAGGGAATCTTATTTACATCTGAGCTGAGAAATTTAGAGTTTAAATATTTCCATATTTTAGGTTGTTTGTATTTATGTATTTACATAAAAATTATTTCATGTTATTAAACAATCAAATTTGATGGGACTCCAAATAAAATCCACTTTAAATAATGATGAATGACTCATGGTACTATTGGGAGCAAGTTATGCTCTGGCAGTAATAAAAAAACTTTTAAAATTGATCTAGAAAAAATTCTTATACATTATATAGTTCCAGATACCTGGGCATGTGAAAATTGTAAGAAATCTCCTTGTTTGTAAAGATTATATAAATAAGAGAAATTATTAAAAGCAGAAAAAATGCTCATTAATACAGAAATTTTCTTTTTTTTTAAAAAATATTTTATTTATTTATTTTTAGAGACAGGGCAAGTGGGAGAGAAAAAGACGGAGAGAAACATCAATGTATGGTTGCCTCTCACGTGCCCCCAACTGGGAACCTGGACTGCAATCCAGGCATGTGCCTTGACCGGGAATCAAACCAGAGGCCCTTTGATTTGCAGGCCGGAACTCAATCCACTGAATGACACCAGCCAAGGCTGAAAATTTCCTTTATAGACAATATAAGTCTCATTCCATGAAACTTTTCCAAGAGAAGATGACTGGTATTTTGTGTCATGGCTATGGTCCTCAAATATGCTTATTGGTTCTGCATGATGAGTGATACAACCCAGTATTTACAAATTGACACATTTTAAGTGTAAATCTTATTTACTACTCTCCTTTGAGAAATCTGAAGTTTGTCAGCAATGGGCTGGAATTCCCATATGAGAAGAATTGGCTTTGGGAAGCATATGCTACCACAACCATCCCACCATGACCTATCTTGTTATATCGAGGCTGTTCCATGCATGTGCAGTACCTGTGTGGATCCTGTGGGCACTGGAGTTGGAAAATCTCACCAACTATAATAAATAAATTCTTTTTTTGTAGAGTCCAAAATGTATCACTTTTATACCGAATCCTATTTTATTGTAAGGAAGGATATGATAAATTTATAGTACTTGATTAAATATCCATGTTCTAACGTGATTGCAAATAAATTATTCACAAGAGTGTTCCAGAATATCAGAATAACATTAACTACACTATATTACTTTCTAAATGTTATAGTTAAAGGGTTTTCTAAATAATAGTAAATCTTTTATTTTTAGAATATAACTTGCAATGGGGATTCCCTTCACCTCAATGTGATAGTGTCTTGATTTTGCCAACAGAAATTTGTTATTTATCTTTCAAATTTACATAGACACTCCTCTTTATTTCTGTCAGTGAAAAGGCCCAAATCCATGTTATTTGGTGCTATAGATATCAGGAACAAGGATAGTATTAATTTATAGGCCAAGAAGTGTCTAATTGTGTAGGATATTTTAGATAGGGTAACATCTAAGTTTCCCAAATGAGGATCAACCCAACCTATAATCCATGAACTATAAGTTGTCAGTAGTTTTTCTGAGAATATAGTTAGACAGAAGCCAGGTTGGTTGCTTCTCCCTAGGTCTTTCAGTTTTCCTTAGTCCAATAATTACGTGGTCCTTCTACTTTTTAAAAATTAGTCTGTTGGTGCTTTCAAGGACTGATTTCTGTGCAGGTGAACATGTAGGCTGGGACTCAGACCAGAAATGGTTAAGTAACTTGTATCAGAGCCTAACTGTGGCTTTCATAGAAAACACCTTTGAATTCAAATGACCTGAATGAACTTTATTGCCATTGAATAGCTGTGTAATCTTCAGCAAGTGGCTTAACTTCTCTGGTCCTTTGTTTCCTAACTCAAAAACAAAGATGGCTCTATTGGCTTCTTTCCTTAAACTTTCTGATTATTTACTCAGTTCTAAAATTGAATTTAGTTAAGGTTTAGAATTTTCAACATTATATAGAAAACAAAGCAGGAAAGCTTGGATTTTTGCTTACTGTTGATTTAAAAGCACTTAAAAAGATACTATATATTATATCATCATCAAAAATAGGGTTAAATTATTAAATAACATGTAGCTAGTACAGGCATTATACTCTCCTTAAAATATTTCAATTTTGACTTAACATACTATATTTAGAGATGCCTGGAAATTTCAGCATTAAGGGACAAATCAAAATCTGACTTTTGTTTCCCAATTGCTAGGTTTTCTTTTTCAGGGGGCGGGGTCAGTAGTGGTGAGGTGTTGAGTTTTACCTGTGTGATCGGTGTGCAAATTTACATGAAGATCAAATGAAGTTGATGCCATCATAGCCATTCATAGAAACATATGCCAAGTGAAATCTAACAATTATTATATCATAGCTACATAATAAAAAAGTAAATGAAAGGATAGAAGGGCTCTTTAATGGGCTAGTTAACTTGTTCTATGTAACTGTGAAGCTTTAGCTATCTCTTAACCCATTGTGTAGGCTAACAGGATTAGCCCGCATTAGTCCCCCCTCCACAAGAAGTATGATATGCAGTGTGACCTGCAAATCTCTCCTGGGATTCAAAAGGGCTAAGTCGAGCCATGCATGATTTCAAAGCAATTCTCAGCACAATTATCTGCTTGACCTGCAAGATGAACAAGCATATCATTTAATTAATTGCCAAGCTCTTGTGAACAGTGCTGTTCATTTTTCTAGTAATCGAATGATGATATGCCCTCGCTGATTCTTATGGGAATCACCAGAATTGCACATTAACTGGTCTGATGGCCTCTTTCCACGTTGTCATCAAACACTACTTTCAAGCTTGACATGAATGATTCTTTCATAGGAGTCCCATAAAAGCATCCAAAAGACAGGATTAACAGCAGCTATTTCCTAAAGCTGTGATAATTTTTGATCACCTGAAGTCATAATACAAAAATATTTCCTTCCCCATTTATTTATGAGGTACAAATGTAAGCCATATCTTTAAAATTGTAAAAGTACTTAGCAGTTTAAAGGTTAATCATATCTAAGGTGTGAAAATGATTAATCCAGAAAGAACAGAATTGATGAGACAAATATATTAATTTATTCTGCTAAGATATGTTGAAGAATTTCAGTTTTACGTTGGTGTCTAGTGAGAGGAGTGAAGGGAATGTATGTTTTTCTGTTATCAGAAAAATAGAATATAAATCTTGCAATAGAATTATTCTAATGTAAGAACTTTAATATATTATTATATACATTTATTCAACATGCTCAATTAGAAATTTATTTCATCAACAAACTAATGAAGGAGCAATGACCAGGCAGAGAAAGAAGAAAAGTCTAGCCCCAAAATATTTGGCTACAGAATTGGTTTACAAGGGACTCCTCTTTCATCTCTCTCCTGTCTCCTGTCCTCCTCCTCCTCTTCTCACTCTCTCTCATTTTCTTAGTTTTGTGGGTCTGTGTACCACCTTTAGTGTCTGTTGGATATTCAACAATTTGATCAGATTGTAAAGTATAACAAATAATCAAATAGCCAATGAGTTAAACCACTGAAATATCCATTTCTATGTCCAATTTATTGTGATTCAAATTACTTACCACCCAAATTTGCTGATACAGCATAGAAAGAAGTCAGTGACAGTATGTGGGTACAGTCTTTAAGCCAATGGTAACAGGATATATTTCTGATTGCAATGCTGTTTGTGTGTGTGTCCATGTATGTGTATTCTCCCTAAGAAGGTGGTTGATGAGGGCCCAGCTTGTGCCATGGAATGCTATTAGGCTCTGATGTACTTTCAGAGGAAAACAAGAATGAATCCCTTATCAAGTAAATAATGACAAAAAGCAGATTTTCCTTTCATTAGTGTATGAATTTTTTTCAGATAAAACTAGGTAAAGGGCAAACATTTAGAAATGGTTGCCTCAGATATTTTTCACTATACATATGGATTTCTTAAAGCAACATTGACATTTGTGTTGGATAATTCTTTGTTGTAGGGGCATGATCTGTTGAGTGTAGAGTCTACCCACTCGGTGCCAGTAGCAAATTCCTCTCCCCTACCATCCATAGTTAAGACAATCCCCAAATGCCTCCAGCCATTACCAAATGTCCCCTGGAGAAGTGGGAACAAAATCAACATCCATTGGAAATCACAGTTTCAAATTAATACTCTGAAATGAGAAACTTTGGCCAGCTCCCCCAATTCCCAACACATACCACCAAAACACACAGTTATAAAAGGGAAGGCATGTTTTCTCTTCCAGGGAGAGCAAACAGTAATATCCTCCAGACAAGAAGGAGATAATCAGGAAAATAAGCAATACATAGCTCCAAGTATATTATATGCATCATCATTTTAAATCATTCCAGAATGTGGGTACCCTTGGGATGAGTAAAAGGGGGAACCTGGGTCAGTAATTGAAGAAAATACACTTTCATAGAAAATTATATGATACTCTTGACACTGATGAGAAGCAGACTCAGATTTTTTTTCACATTTTAACTCAGAATGACTCTATCCAAAGGGGACATACTGTCACATTTAATGCATCTGTTTAACATACTCGCATAGCTTGCTTAACTATTCTAAATTAGTCAATTATTTTTCTTAAATTACCATAGTTTTATGGGTCCTAGTTCAAAGCTTAGTGTCTGGGTGAATTCACTTAATTTTTAAAAGGTATAATTAAATTCAAAAAGGGCCTTTTTGATTCCAAATAATAGCAAATAATTTGCCACCATACTATTTCACATCTAACACCATAAGAAAGTTTTAATGAAGAAAAGAAAAAATTAAATTTTTGCTATGTTATAATTTTTTCAAAGCAACACTTTCCAAGCTGGAATGAAAAACTCTAAGGACTCATTAAAAATGCAAGTAAGCATTAGGGGATCTCAAAATCATTCTAATGATTCTAACAATTCTTACAATTATTCTATAATTCTAATTAAATGTTAATTTTACTATGTATTTTTATGGAAATAAAATGGTATTTCTCTGGGATTAGGACACTGGGTAGAAAATGTCCTTAGTTTGACCCAGCAATTCCACTGCTGGGATTATACCCTAAGAGCCCTGAAACACTAATCCAAAAGAACCTATGTACCCCAATGTTTATAGCAGCACAATTTACAATAGCAAGTGCTGGAAGCAACCTAAATGCCCATTAGCAAATGAGTAGATCAAAAAACTATGGTACATTTACACAATGGAATTCTACACAGCAGAGAGAAAGAAGGAACTCCTACCCTTTGCAACAGCATGGATGGATCTGGAGAGCATTATGCTAAGTGAAATAAGCCAGGCGGTAAGGGACAAATACCATATGATCTCACCTTTAACAGGAACCTAAATAACAAAACAAAGAAACAAGCAAAATATAACCAAAGACACTGAAATAGAGGACAGGCTGACAGTGACCACAGGGGAGAGTAGAGGGAATTTCAGGGGACATTGGGAAGGGTTCATGGGAACAAACTTAAAGGACACATGGACAAAAACTAAGGGGAGGGTGGTAATGGGAGGGAAGTGGGAGGGTTGGGAGGGGGGGCTGGATTGGGAGTAAAAGGGAGAAAACTGTATCTGAATAATGATTAAAATAAAATAAAAAATAATAAAAAAAAGAGAAGTAGACTCCCCAAACAAATTAAATATTCTTCACTAGGCTAAGCATTGCTTCTCTTTAGGAGAAGATTATTATAGCATGATAAAAGAAAACAATGAAGAAATCTAGTATGAAATAAAATAGCTTTCATTATAAATTTAGGGTCAGGACTAATTTACTATGGCTCTCCTTTCTATCACTTTTTTCTCTTAAAATTATTACATCTATGAATTGTAAAAAACCTTTAAAAAAGACCCTAAGACCTATTACCATTTGTCAACACAATCCCTAGATTTTCAAAAAATTTGTTGCATACTAAAAGTATATTTCTAAGCACAATTTGCATATATTCCATATTTGAGTGAAATTACTATAGTATGTATAATATTAAACGAGATGTGTTTTTACATCAGGTAAAAGTTTCTAAGGTTTTGAATCTGTTCTGTTAGCTAGATTTACCTTCTGAAATTCATTTTGTCACAGGTATTATCTATTAACAAACTATTATAAGGATTAGTGACCAAATCATTCAGAGACATTTTATACAAGTGGTATAAATTGAGCCTAAGTTCTCCTGTGGGTATTGAAAGAAAAAGGGACAACTAATTTGAAAGAGAAATTATCTGTTTCATACTTAGTTTCTGACCTTCCTGCTCAATTTTGCTCAAAAGCCAAGTTTTTAAAATTTTAAATTCAATTCCCTTGGATAGCACATCCTAAGAAACCAGGAAGTAAGGGATACAAAAAGAAAATCAAATGCCAGATGATCAGAGAACATTTACTGCAACCATGGAAAAATATATTTCTAAAACGTATGAATTGTATCTAAAAAGAATCTAGGCTTCCCTTCTCTAAAAAGGAACAAAAAAACAAAAAAAATTTTTCTTTAACACTACAGTCATTGTTGATGAACAGCATTATCTATCTTATTTCAGGAAAAGCCAGAAGGAAATTGTCCAGCTGCATCCTCAGTCTCTCCATATGCAAATATACAGAATCTGATCTACCTCCTGATAATTAAGACCCAAAGGCAGCAACTAATTCTGGGACCAATTCCCTCTCCTGAATGACTGCAATGAGTACGAATATGCCTTAACATCAGCAGGCCAAATGACTGATGACACAGGACTCATCCATATTTATCTTCCCAGTATTGGACAGATATCCTATTGATTCGTACAGGTCATTACACACCATGTTAACAATCCAGTACCATCCAATTCAAAAGGAAATTTGAAACTGGTGATGGGTCTTCTTGCAGATCTGTGTTTAGGGCACAAGATGGGTAACCAGACATTACTCTATCTTGACATTCCTATACTCTTCTCTGGTTTAATGTCAGTTAGTCTTACACAGAAGATTCTAAAAGCTGGGAACTACAGAGCTTGTCCAGGTAAAGGAACTTCTTAAAGATTGTAAGTCTGTATGTATAGACAATGTATTATTGATAGAAAATCATTTCTGGGAAGACTACATATATATATGTATGTATATATAAACTATATATAAAACTATATACCTATGTATAGTTATATATAAATATATGTGTGCCTTCACACACACATATATGTATGCGCACACACATGCACAGATACTTACAATCTAAAATAATATTGAATATGCTCTCTCATTCTGTGGGTTGTCTTTTTATTTTGTTGATGTTTTCCTTTGCTGGGCAAAAAACTTTCAGTTTTGTAATATATCTGATAAGGAGTTAATATCCAAATGTATAAAGAACTGACAAAATTCAATACCAAAAAATCAAACAACCCAATTAAAAAAAAATGGGTAAAGGACCTGAAAAAACACTTTTCAAAAGAGGACATACAGATGGACAATAGACATAGGAAAGATGCTCAATGTCACTAATCATCAGAGAGATGCAAATTAAAACCTCAACCAGATATCACTCACACCTGTCAGAATGCCTGTCATCAATAAATCAACAAACAAATGCTGACAAAATGTGGAGAAAGGGAACCCTTTTGCACTGTTGGTGAGAATGCAGATTGATGCAACCACTGTGGAAAGTAGTATGGAGATACTTCAAAAAACTAAAAATGGATCTGCCTTTTGACCCAGCTATCCCACTTTGGGGAATATATCTGAAAGAACCCAAAACACTAATTTGAAAAAATATAAGCACCCCTATGTTCATTGCAGCATTATTTACAATCACCAAAATATGGAAACAGCCCAAGTGTCCGTCAGTAGATGAGTGGATAAAACAAGTACGGTGAGTTTACACAATGGAATACTATTCAGTAGTAAAAAAGAAAAGTTCACTGTTTGTGAAAGCATGGATGGACCTAGAGAACATTATGCTAAGTGAAATATGCCATTCAGAGAAAGATAAATACCATATAATTTCACTCATACGTGGAATCTAATGAACAAACTGAATTAAAAAGCAAAACAGAGACAGACTCATAGATGGAGAGCAGGCTGACAGCTAAGGGGGAGGGGGAGGTTCGGGGTAGAAGGATTGAGCACAGAGGAAAAAGGATCATGGACATGAACAACAGTGTGGTGATTGCCGGATGGTGGGAGATATAAGGGAACTAAATGGTAATGGAAAATACAATAAAAATAAAAAATAAATTAAATGTTGATATATTTATATTTAGAAGAGCAATGCTTATTAATGTGTTCCAAAAATGACCTTGTGGTATTCTAGGACAAATGTGTGTATATGTGTATCTTACAGGTATATTTGTATAAAAGAAGAGTTTTACTAAGGTCATTTTTATTTTTTACCCTAATTGGAGTACATTTTTTTTCATTGCTTTTTAGAGAAAAGGGATGGGAAAAAGGAAGGTAGAGCGAGAAACATTGATATGAGAAAGAAACATCAGTTGGCTGCTTCTTGTACATGCCCAGACTGGGATTGAACCCACAACCTAGGTATGTGCCCTGATGAGGGAATGAACCTGCAATCCTTGGGTTCCACAATGATGCTCCAACCAACTGAGTCACATCTGCTATGGCACTAAGGTCATTTTTAAAGGAAAACATGAAAAGCAAAAGAAAGATAAAAACAAAATCTGGATGAAAAAGCAATTTAAAAAATTCAGACAAGTCACTGACCATGCGTTTTGAAAGTTTCAGTACCCATAGGAAAAAAAAGGCTTGACCATTTTTAACCAAAAAAAGTTTTAAAAAATGCCAAAATATGTTTTACATTCAGTCAAGTGGAACCTTAAATACTTCCAAGAGCAATGTTGAGAAATTTATCACAGCGAAACAGAGCACCACTTCCTTCATCCACTCGCATGCTTTCGAAGTTTGTGTAGTGTGATTTGCAGTTGCAGAAACTGGCAGTTAATCTAAATCCAGGCCTTGACATGCCAGAGGCGCTCAGCTGCAAAGTCCGCCTCATGTGGGAGAATAGCACTGTGCTTTATTTGGTTTTGAAAATTAAACCAAAAGGAGACTATTCAGTGGTCTATTTGATAGGGACTTGAGTTCTCAAATGACATTAAAATCATCCTGTAATCCGGAGGTGACTCTGAAATAAAGAGCCCACTTTAAAAAGTTCATAGTACAACTTATTCATCCACATGTGTGCTGTACCCTATAACCCTGGAGGGCCCGGTATTTATTCCAACAATGTAGTCATTGATCCAGATATTTTTGTAACTTTTTTTGAAATTGTACTTAGACCTTATTGCATTTCTGTGTCTCTTCATTCATGTATGTAGTAACTCATTTGTCAGCAATTATTTATTGAACTCTGTGCCAGGGACGGTGGCTAGCTGCTGGTGACAGCTGGGAAGGAAGGAGGGGAGGAAACATCTACCCTGAAGGACTCTTCATCTCAGTGTGAGAAAGAGAAAGGCAGAAACAAATAAGTGATAACAGGGCATGCCAGAGGAAAGAAGGTGCTAGTTAAAATAAAGCTGGAAGGAGAATATGGAAGGCTTGTGTGAGAGGAGTACCTTTCTGCAAAAGCTCTACAGCAAGGGTATCATTTAAGCAAAGATCTAAAGGTGGTGAGGAAGTTAGCCATGTATTTGATAGATATCTCGCTTAGCAAAGAACATTCCCAAAGAAGGAACAACACATACAAAATTGTCTTTATGGCATTTTTGAGATAAGAAAATTTGAGGAAACAAATACAATTTAGTAACTCTTTTAGGGTAATAAAAATATTTCCCTTTTTGTATATCTTAAATGTATACAGTGCTGTATGTCAATTGTATCTGAATAAAACCAGGAAAGAATTCTCCAAATATACATATATAGTCACACACACACATACACAAATAATTTATACAGTTTTGTTATTCAGAAGTTGCTAACTGCTGGCTCCAGAATTTCCTTAGTGCCTAGAAACTCTCCCTTATACCATTCCTATGATTCTCTCCACATTCAATCCCCTTTGCTGCATTTTAGAACCAATAATCCGGAATTAGCAAATTCTAATAAATTGTCAACTCGAGTTTCCTCTTGACCTCGCCTTAACTAAATCTTGGCTCACCTCTGGAGACACCACTACACTGGCAGCATTCTGAAGCACTTGCTGTTTATTTTTTAGTACTAAAAGATGTATCATAGGCTGGCTAGGGGTTGGGTCCTCCACACCCCCATTTCCAAGGCATTACTTCCGTGTTCTCTTGTTAAAAGCAAAACAAAAGAAACAAACAAAAAACTTCATGCTTCTAATACACCATGCTCTCCTCCTCTTATCCCCTAAAATCCCCAGACCCTCTCTTGTTGACCTTTATTAATATCTCTGGCAATGGCTCCTGGACTTTTATGAATCACCAATTAATTGAGGGTGTTTTTAATGTCTATATGTCCTGAACTCTCAGGTCTTTGATCACCTAATTACTGGAGAATTTCTCCTGCTCTACCTGTCAGACTCACTCTCTCACTGTCCTGTGAAGGTCCTTAGCATCACCTGACATAGCTCCCCATCAACAATTATGAATCCAGATTCTTAGGATATATTGCCAGAAATGAGATCACTGGGTCAAAAAGTAGATCCATTTTTAATTTTTTGAGGTATCTCCACACTACTTTCCATAGTGGCTGAACCAGTCAGCATTCTCACCAATGCTGCAGAAGTGTTCCCCATTCTCCACCTCTTCATCAGCATTGTTTGTTGATTTATTTATTTTTTTTAGATTTTTATTTATTTATTTATTTTTGGGAGGGAAAGCAGGGGGAGAGAGAGAGAGAGAGAGAGAGAGAGGGAGAGGGGAGAGAGAGAGAGAGAAACATCAATGTGAGGTTGCTGGGGGTTATGGCCTGCAACCCAGGAATGTACCCTGGCTGGGAATCGAACGTGGGACACTGGTTCCCAGCCCACGCTCAATCCACTAAGCTATGCCAGCCAGGGCTTGTTTGTTGATTTATTGATGATAACCATTCTGACAAGAGTGAAGTGATATCTCATTGTGGTTTCATTGTGGTTTTAATTTGCATCTCTTTGATGATTAGTGACATTGAGGATTTTTTCATATGTCTATCTGTGTGCCCTCTTAAGAGAAGTGTCTATTCAGGTCCTTTTTTTTTAAATTGGATCGTTTGTCTTCGTGGTATTGAGTTTTATAAATTCTTTATATATTTTGTAAATTAACCCCTTATAATTGGCAAATATGTTCTCCCATACAGTGGGTTCTCTTTTCATTTTGTTGATTATTTCTTTTGCTGTGAAGAAGCTTTGTAGTTTGATGCAGTCTTATTTGTTTATTGTTTCTTTTATTTCACTTGCCCTAGGAGATGTATCACAAAGACATGCTATGAGAGATGTGTGAGATTTTACTGCCTTATGTTTTCTTCTAGAATTTTTATGGTTTCATGACTTACACTTAAATGTTTTACCCATTTTGAGCTTATCCTTTTGTGTATGGTGTAAGAATCCTGAAACACTAATTAGAAAGAATATATGCACCCTTATGTTCATAGCAGCATTATTTACAATAGCCAAGGTCTGGAAACAGCCCAAGAGCCCATCAGAAGATGAGTGGATGAAAATGCTGTGGTACATTTCTACAATGAAGTTCTATGAGGTTTTAAGAAAGAAGGAACTCTTACCCTTTGCAACCACATGGATGGACCTGGAGAATATTATGCTAAGCAAAATAAGCCAGTCAGAGAAAGAAATATATCATATAATCTCACTCACATGTGGACTCTACTAAACAAAATAAATTGGCAAACAAAAAACCAGAGGCATAGACACATGGAACAGACTGATAGAACTCAGAGGGGAGGGGTGTAGAGGGAACTGCAAGAGATAAGCCAAAGAACATACATGCACATATGCAAAGACCATGGAAACAGACAACACTGTGGTGAAGGCTGAGAGTTGGGAGGGCCGAGGGCTTGGTGGGGAGGGTAAAGGAGGAAGACGGGGGTTATCTGTAATATTGTCAACAATAAAAAATGAAAAAGAACAAAAAAGAAACGAAAATATAAAATCACAAATCCAAGCACGGCCTTCTCTTCTTTCAGTTTGCTTGTGAGAGGACTAATATTTTAATCTTTTCAAAGCCTATATTGCCTGCTTCACCTCATTCAAATCACAATTTCTACCCTTCATATACTTCTCTTAATATTTAGCATAGCCAGGACTGGCGTAGCTCAGTGGATTGAGTGCAGGCTGTGAACCAAAGTGCTGCAGGTTCGATTCCCAGCCAGGGTACATGCCTGGGTTGCAGGCCATGACCCCCAGCAACTGCACATTGATGTTTCTCTCTCTCTTCTCCCTCCCTTCCCTCTCTAAAAATAAATATTGTTTTAAAAACTTTAAAAAATATTTATCATAGATTTCCTTATCTTACATTTCATTAATGTAATGTTTCATTGAGTGTTCTATTAGAACACTCAAACTCCTTTGTCTTTTTATTAAACCTACTTTGCAAAAAACCCAATTCTACATAAATTACCTTCTTTCTTCACCTGCTTGGGAAGAGCCACATAATGCTGAGAAATGTCTCACAATGGGGCAGCTGCTCTCAGAATAATTATGATCTCCAACCTCCAAAGGCCCGAAACACTGTCCATTAGACAAAGAAATCCTCTTCCACTCTTCTGAACATCCAGTCTTCTTTGAGCTCCTGAAAGTATTTCCATTTGGATGCTCACTCTCTAGTTATTACCTCATAATGAAAACTGAATTTTTTCATAGGGACTCTTTTGACATTTGCCTTTCGAATCTATGACTTCTGGTACATTCATGCCTCTCTCTGTCTCCTTTTCTCCTGATCTCCATTGAAGGCCAATCCCAGATATTTTTCTTTGAGTCATAACCCTTTCCCATCTTCTCAAAAAAGTTAACATTTTCCATTATCTTTTCATGTTTCTATACACTCAACATAGCTTCTCAACTCAATTCTTTCCAATTAAAGTTAAAC